>NW_007731341.1:161407-162488 GCF_000696425.1 Galeopterus variegatus | reverse complement strand
TATTTTTATAAAGTATGCAATTATTTCCAAACTTTCAAACATGATAGTATTGATTTTTCCCGTTTGTGCTGTAGATCAATCCACCTTAAAAACAAATAAAACACAATCAATTTTACAGCTAAAATAAATCAAAGAAAAGGTATTTGCAAGTATCCCCTGGATAATAGACTTATTAAAAATGGAAACACTAGCACAATCTCCTAAGTGATACCTCTTACCTAAAGAGCTCAAGGAGTTTAAATTATAATTTTAATATATGGTTTGAAGAAATAAGAAAGCATGTTTAGAAAGTAAAAATTTGCAGCTAATCAGCTAAAATGTGTGATAATAACAACTTTATAAAATTAACAATTAAATGTAGGCTAAAATATTGTTAAATAAAAATTATCAGAGGTCATTTTTTTGGACTAAGTCCTTGCATAGTCTCCAAAAAAATCAAATAGAATCACCCCCGCTAAGTTCCATTGGGGTCTGACCTTCCTTGAGAAGTCAGGAGAAGGAGGTAACAGCCGATTTCCCAAACAGGTCAGTTTTAATCTTCAGTAGGTATGATAATGAAGTTCTCTCTGCTTTAATTCTCATACAAAAGAGATGACCTGAAGTAACCTGATGTTAACCAGCCACTTATTTTTTTTTTTCNACACTGTCCTTACCGGCCCCAGGCCTCAGGAAAAGTTGAGTGCTCCAGCAGGGCTCTAAAATACATCCTTACTAAACTATCTCTGGTACTTCACCTTGACTGGACCCGCCTTTTACCTCTAGCCTTGTCAGACTCAGGGTCCTCCCAAAGAAACCTTCAAACCTCTCCCCTTTTGAAATTATGTATGGGAGGTCCCCTTTACCTCCAGGAACCATCCTTAAACAAGGAACCTTACCCTCCAACCTAGCTATCCCACTACTTTCCCATCTTCGAGCTGAACTCTGGAAACACCAGGATTGGCTATTGCCTAATCCTACCTCCTCCTGAAACACCCCCACAGTACACCCTGGGGATTTAGTATTCTACACTTCCCCAGAGCTACAAGGTCCTTTAACTCCTAAGTGGGAGGGCCCTTACCCAGTCATTCTTTGCACTCCCACA
>NW_007731341.1:160204-160407 GCF_000696425.1 Galeopterus variegatus | reverse complement strand
AAAGCTATTTCTGCACCCCTCATCCCACCAACCCCCTTAAACTTTGCCTATCCCGATTTCCAATCTTCTCACCCATACATGAGGATGAATCCTCTCCTGAATCCTCGCCCTAAACCTCTTTCTACTTTCTTTATTATTTGGATTGTCGGGAGGGACCCTAGGGCATACTTTATGGGCAGTTAAAGATAAACTTGAACAAGCCT
>NW_007731341.1:157332-159591 GCF_000696425.1 Galeopterus variegatus | reverse complement strand
TGTAAGGTCCCATAGAAGACCCCAAAGGAGGCACTCCCTAAAACATGGCACTTTTCTCTTCCGGTTCCTAACAATCTCCTGGCACCAAGGTGTAGCCTATCTGAAATCATTACCCACCCCTGGCCAATGAACTACCGCCCCGTGTACTAACCACCCTCTCCTGGAACCCAGCTCTATATAAATGTATGCTTCTCCCCGGAATAAAGTGGAACTTCTCTGGTGAACTGTCAGCTCAGGTCCTGTCGTTCTTTCAGTTTTTGTATAAGAAACGTGATGTCCTCACAAATTTGGTTCAGTAACGGGCAACTCTTGTCCTAAAATTTGGAAAGAAAATAAAACTAAAATCTATTTGTAAGTAGGCAAATTATGTAAATAGGCTTAGTTTATAATAATGTCTAAAATATAAAGCATTTAAACTCACTAACAACTAAAATATAAAGTATAACAACAGAAATGATGAAAAGACAATATTTTTACTGAATTAGAAAACAGGTAATCTGTGATGGCAAGTACGCACCTATTACTGTTTGTTCATTGTGGCATTATAAATTGTAAAAATGGCTTTTCACTAAGAAATTAACCCATAAGTGTTAAAATACTTTAAAATGACCATTCTACTTTTATTAACAAATTAATTTCATGTTACCAACTTTTATCTCAGGAGATTACTTTGAATTTTATCCTATAAAGAATGAGAGTGAAATTTCTTAACTTTGCATTGATGTAAACTTGTTTGATCCCTTCTCTCAGCTTTCGTTCCTATGGCCTCATCCTTATTTTGTTATAGGTAAATTCTGTCACTGCCTTTCTCACGGCACACTCCCTACGTCATTGTCTCTTTCATATTTACTCATTTGCTCCCTAATATATGCCAAAGAATATACTCTAAGTTTCTGTTTGACCCAAAATTTCTATTAATTTAAATAGAATATGGAGGGTTTATCTATTTATCTGTCTATCCCCATCTACTATCTATCTACTTATCGATATTCTGTTTTGCAAGACCTGGATCACATCCAGTTCAACCTAGAAATTGTCGTACCTTCCTTGAAAGTTTCATGAATTTCCATGTTTATATTTTCAGACACTTTGCTTTTGAGATCCTGCTTCAAATGACTATGATGTACTACCCACATTCTCCTTCTTTTGTACTAACTATTAAAAAAATCAAGTCTTTTGTGTGCAAAGCACTGTAAGATGTACTAGGAATACACAAATCAATATGCCAAAGAAATCTCTGACAATAACTTTATCCAAGCTAAGTTATTTATCATGAATGTTTATTTCCAGAAATCTGATCTTCTAAGAGCCATAGGAGAGTGTGTATAATAAATACATGTATCATCTTTTATTTATTTTCTTTGTATTAGGTTAATCGTACTATAAATTCCATAACAAAGTTTCTGTTAATATTTGTCTGTGTAATTATGGTATTAAATTTGAATGCCACAATTTCAAAACCACTCCTGATTTCTCTTCTTAGACATAATTTATGATGGTTTTGATGGACCTTTTTGCCTATCAATGATTTCTCTTAGGCTTTATAATTGGCTGGAATTGTTCTTATTGTTAACATCACTATGTTGACTACCATGGAAGAAGATATAGACTAGTTCAAGATTAAATGAAGCTATCTTCACATAAATCTGGCCTGGGCAATAAAAAATTGAGGACACATACAAGCATTCTTCTTGTGAGTAAATTCAGCTCTGTCCGAAGAGGTGTTATTCACAACTTGTGATGATCCTCACAGCTGTGCTATGAGATAGGGAGAATGATATCGTGCCACGTTACTGAAAAGGAAATTATTGACAAATGTCACATTCTTAGTGGGTTCCAGGTCTTACTGACAACCCCACCATGATTCCATTTTAGTATTTTTGAAACTCAACTGTGCCAACTGATAACTCAGCTACACTCCTTAAGCATCCTCTTTGGGGTGAAATTTCTGCTAAAGACAGATAATTTGCTATTTGGTTTTCTAATTAATAAGGCATATCTAAAATTCAAAACTATAAAAATAGCATCAATGCAGCTAGTGTTTTCCAAACATCACTCAGTTTTTAAAATTGCATTAATGTTCCTGAAGTACAGATGATTTTTATTGATAGCTCTGTAAGATATTAGAATAGTATGCAAATGTTTTCAATTTTAATGATGACCATTAATGATAATAGAAACATATAATATAGTTAAAATATTTTTATAAAGTATGCAATTATTTCCAAACTTTCAAACATGATAGTATTGATTTTTCCC
>NW_007731341.1:150338-156141 GCF_000696425.1 Galeopterus variegatus | reverse complement strand
CATTTTCCGTATCCACTCATCCGATGATGGACATTTGGGTTGATTCCAGCTCTTGGCCACTTATTTTACTATAGTTCTATCTTCCTGTCCTCACCTCAAAAGGAAAGTAACTTTGAAATGACAGATATGCTTTTTATTCTTTGTTTCTGCTTTCTTAAGCCTTTTTCTGGATATAAAGTCAACCTCCTCTGCTGGGCTCATTGGAACACTTACTCTAATTTATGGAATAACATACATGTTACCCAATTCTAGAATCACAATAAAGCCAGTTGTGACCTTGGTATTACAAGGCTGCGCTCTAACCATTTGAGTAACTGGCCAGCTCCCAACTGAGATCTTTAACTAAATTTGTTATAATTTGTTCTCTGATAATATAATATTTAAATTCTTATAAGTCTAATTTTTCTGGATTGAAGTGTTTCTATAAAAAACTTTCAATATTTTGTATCTGTTGGAATTCTTTTAAACTTATCCAGGTCACTCATTAAAACCATGCATAGTATTTTTAGTATTTTAAAAGGGATGAAAATTGTACGAATCATAAGAGGAATAACAATTAAAATTAATGTTCTAGGCAGCTTTATTAATTTGTTCCCTACAGAGATTTAAGAGGACTTTTTCTTACAAATATTCCAGTCCTACTCTACTACATAATTTCAAAAAGCCTAATATTGTATCAACTTGTGAAGTATGGTAAACTAAATATTTTGTGATTAGATCTTTAAAACTAATTATATCTGTAAAAGTAATATTTTGGGATTAGATAAGTTTTGTATATTTTTTTGCTCTGTTTCTGATCTGATATTAGCAATGATTAGAAACTTTACATATACACAGATTCTAATTCATAAATTTATATGCATTTATAGATCATATGTATGAATATACTTGCAACAGTTTCAATTTATCATTTTATATCAATTTGTGTCTTTTTGTAATTGAAAATTGTGTTAGTGATTAAATTTTTCACTCTTGTAAATGTATGAAAATAAGAACATCTAATGCACACAAGACTACATGAAAAACACATTGTAAAAATGTAATCATTTTTTTAAAATTTATTTTGTTTATTTAAGACAGGTATTGAGCCCTATATGTGCCAGACACTGCTCAGCACACAACACTGTACACACGTAGCTCACAGGCATGAGAGAAGACAAGCTAATAAATACATGGTTATATCATACTCCAGTCATGTTAAGAAATCATTTCCAGGGTGTTATGGGAACACATATAAGGAACTGAATTTTGTGAAAGTGATGTCTGAATCCTTAAGGATGACATTAATAGAGTAAATCTGTCCTACTTCACTGGTAATGTAAGAAGAGAATTTTCCCTAGACAATCTGGAAAAATACTCTTCTGAGTTCCATCATTACTCCTTTGAAGGATAATGTAGCTAGTAACATGGTACGTGGGTGATAGTATTGGGGAAATAAATTTAAAAAACAAAAACAAAAAAAACCCCTCCAAACCAAAGATTCTCTTCAGAAAGATAGTCGAAAAAACTTTTATTATGGAGTAAACATTAATGTGATGCATATCACAAGCAATCTGCTAAGAGACTGCAAAGGACAGAAAGAAATCTCATTTTATTTTATTTTAATTTTTGTGGGCTGGCCAGTACAGCCAAGCAGATACAAGCCATTGCACATGTGTTTTCAAGATACACAACACTAGTCCTCACGGAAGTGGACTAGACAGCACCATTGATAACTCAAAATTCATCCTAACTTGCCGAAGTCCAGCTTCAGCGAGGGGTGGGTACCTGAAAAGGGATGAGGAGGATCAGCGAAAATAACAAACACAGACACAGAGACCTCAATGCCTCACTATGCACGTTCTCTCTCTGCGGGCTGTCAGCGCTTTGGGGCTGGAGCACAGTAGAGCATGAGACAATGCCTTTTATTTAAATTTATAACTCTGTAGGGGGGCTTTGGGTACTATTTTTATTACATCAGCAAGCTTGAGTCAATAATTCAAAGAGCACGGGGGAAACTTTTTTGGTGGTCAGCCAGTTCTTTCCCTTCGTCAGCACGTCTCGGGTGCTTCCTTTTCTTGGTATCAGGTTATCAGATCGGAGCCATCTTTTCATTGTCCTGAAGTTAACCTGTGACCTTTTCCTGTTGGCGAGCTGTGGTTAATATCTACCCTATTAACAGGGTGGCAGTTATTGAGGATACAAAGTGATAGACAATACTATCATATGACCTATGTCTATTAGATGGTAGGGAGAGGATGGGGATTTCTTTTTTGAAGTAATTTCGCCTGTATGGGCTGCAGCTCATGTTTAGTCACGAGCAGTGCTCTTGAGGCGTGTGTTGGTGTGGTCAATTTGTCATAAAGGGATAATTTAGAATTATCCAATTTACCCGGATCCTCTGTGGGAATGTTTAGTTCAATGACTGCAAAATCATTTGTGTTATTTTTAAAATCTTTTGGGGATTTAGAGAATTGCCACGCTAACCAAAACATCAAAAGAGAAATCAAAAGCAGTACTGTGAAGCCGAGGCAGGCAGTCCTTCTGGTTGCAGCAAGTGCTCGTAGCTGTGGCCTCGCCAACAGCTCTCCCTCCAGCGGCCCTGCCAACTCGGAGAGGACAGCCTAAGCTGATTCCTTTAGGATCCTGCCATGGCGTGGACCACACCACTAACTTTATCTGGTAATTGGAGTGATAATCTGTTTCAGCTAATTAGCTTTAACCAGAGGAAAAACAAACTTCTCAAAACTTTGTGATAGCAGGTAATTTGGCAATTGGAAGCAATGTATCCACACCCGCTCCTACTCTCCACAGAGTAGAGGCTCCTACTCTCCACAGAAATTAGAAATTAAGAGTGATACCTTTCTTGATGTTTGCATTTTAAAAACAGAACTGAAAGGTCCTTGAGAGAGACATTCCTGGGTCATTGAGATGACAAAAGACCCATCTAGTTTTTGAAAGGATTTATATGCATTTCAAAGAGAGGAGAAAGTACTTAGAATTAAGTAAAAAAGGAGAATAGGAAAATCTCTTATTTTCAACAGGGAGAATTAAACCTCATATTTTTAATTACAATCAACATTATTGTAATTGTTTCTAGCTGTTTTTCTAACTAAGCTTCTGGATATTATCTCTTTTTCTCTTTCTGTCTCTATCAGGGCAAGGTGAGGCAAGGATCTAGGTTAGGGGTCCATAAACAAGGGTCTACAGGCAAAATGAAACCTGCTGCTTGTTATCTTATGATCTATGAGCTAGGAATGGTTTGCATATCTTTAAATGGTTGGAAAATATATACATATTTTAATTGGTTATGAATATTCATGAGTTACAAAGCTGATTGTCACCCCTCGTGCCCGTGATGTGGGGGCCAGATTCATATTGGTTGTGTATCCATTACCACAAATTGCATTTGTATCCCATGTCCCCCACCCAATTATCCCTACCTGCCCTCCTTTTTCCCCCTTCCCTCCCAATCCATTTTGTAGTCCATAGAGTGTTCTCTCCCTCTGCAAGTACAATGTACTACTGTGGTCTTTCTTTCCATATTTAAATGGTTGGAAAAATATAAAAAAAGAAATTCATGACACATGGAAATTGTGATCTTCAAATTTGTGTGTCCTTAAGGTGTCACTTAAACATGGCCATTCCTACTTCTTTACATAATATTGTCTATGGCTATTTTGAGCTACACCAGCAGAGTTGTAGAGTTGCAAGAGAGACCACCACAGCCCAGAAAGCCTCAAATATTTGTTCTCTGACTCTTTATGGAAATGTGAAAGAAAGTGAGCTGAAATACTGGGTACCAATCAGGCTTTATTACAGAAAAGGAATTTGCCAGGCTGCACTCAAAGTGGAGAGCAGCCCAGGCATCGTGGGAGAGCTTATATAGGCAGTAGGGTGCCTGCTGGCTGATGCAATTGAGGAAGAGTATTATGCTACTGTGGAAGCTCCACCTGGCTGATGCAACCGGGGTGGAAAATTGCATTTATGTGGAAGCCAAAAGGGTTTCTATTTTGCATAAGTCACCAGGCTTCTTGTAAGGATGGAGGCTGGTGGCCGTTTTGTGCTTGGCCTTGCCTAAAATGGCACTGGTTATGTTCAAAACCTATCAAAATGGAGTAAATAATAAGCAGAAATTTACAAGTACAAAACCTACAATCTTTGAAAAGAAAGATGCAATAGACAGAAGATCCCATGTTCATACTATAACCAGTGTCACACTAGCTGTTTCAGCCAACTGAGACTGGAGAAGACAGAATAGTCCCTGGATGAACATAATCATATCCTTGGCTTATAATCAATCAGAATGACTCAATAACTTCAGTTCTTGAGATGGTAACTTCAGTTTGCTTAGGAAGTAAAACCCAGTTTACTCAGAAGGGCAAACCTGTTTTTCTGCCTAGTGAAGAACATGCACTTTCAAAATCAGGAAGGCTTGTAGAAGATGGATCAAAGAGAAACACTTCTGGTGTTAAAGTGAAGGATATATTTAAAATGTTTGTATCAACAAATTTTGATGTATTCAAAGTTCAATCATAATAGACTTGAGATTCTAATTTAGAAAGTGAAATTAATTTAGATTTAAAATTTTATGCAGAAAGGTAAAAGTGACAAAATTAATAAACAATTTTGAGTAACAAAAAAGTAGCCATTGAATATATAATTTTAATGTATTTAGTAAAGTTGACTAATGTTTTGAAAAATTTTCTTAGGATAAATACTTCAAAAACCTAAAACAAAAGTATGTTGCATTTATGAATATAAATTAAAATGTTGGAGGGCATTTAAATATGCTATAAATGAGATTAATGTTTTAAGGAATTTTAATGTGACTAAATTTATATAAGCACAGATTAATCAAGATCCCCTTAAAAAGCACTGTATACATTTCCTAGATTTACAACTAATACCAAAACATTGAAAGTTCAACTCTGAAGTTTAAGGAAAAGATTATTTTTTTAATATAATTACTTTATAAAGTTGATTTTTATTCTATGAACAAAATAACCCACTGATAGTCTTTTTCTCAAACACATAACATATCCCCTGATAAGTTCTGAACATAACTGGTGCAATTTTAGGAAAAGCCAAGCACAAAATGGTTGCCAACCCATCCCTGTGTAAGAAACCTCATGATTTCAGAGAAACAGAAACCCTTTTGCTTCCACAAGAGCGCAACTCTCCACCCTGGTCGCATAGCTTCTGCATCAGCACAAAACCCCTCCCTGATTATGTCAGCCTTCCCTAAAGCCCATATAAGCTCTCCCACCCCAATGCCTGGGGCTGCTCTCCACCTTGAGGGCAGCCCCAGCTGCTGCCCTCCATTTTGAGTGCAGCCTGGCAGATTCTTTTCCTTTAATAAAGCTTGATCAGTACACGGTGTTTCGGCTCACTTTCTTTCACCCTGTCCATAACATAAAATATATTTGATATTTGCAAAGTACATTTACATGTATTATTAATTCATCATTACTTGTATATTAAAAATAATGGTCTCATTAAAGTTACACTCTACCCTTTGCAGAAGAATAAAATTTCATGATACAGTCTTTCAATCCATTTTATTAAATAGAATTATGAGAAAAATGCTTCATATTAGCTTAAATCATCGTAGTAGCTTGTGAATAGTAGATTACTTATAGTAAAATCTACAAAGTATCTTTATTGTATATTCATATTTTATGCTAATTACAACTTGCTATATTTGCATAAATAAATGTATTTGTGTTCTACCACATTTTTCCCATCTTAGGACAGATAATCTGTTAATTAAGATAGTTGAATGTAGTTTTAAATATGACTATTTCTGTTGAATAATAATTCA
>NW_007731341.1:149071-149773 GCF_000696425.1 Galeopterus variegatus | reverse complement strand
TAACTTGCTATATTTGCATAAATAAATGTATTTGTGTTCTACCACATTTTTCCCATCTTAGGACAGATAATCTTTGTTAATTAAGATAGTTGAATGTAGTTTTAAATATGACTATTTCTGTTGAATAATAATTCAGAAAGGTAAGATGTGAAAGTTTGGAATTTGAGAAAAGTCACATTTGCTATCTCCCATGCACACACACGAACAAATGTTGAAGTCCTTTTAAAAATAATATATATTTAAATGCCTACAATTTTTCTAATGGTCCAATACCTCTTCCTTTTCCTCCCTTCTGGTACCAGATATAAATGATGTGTACCAATGACATATTTAGATATTAATGGGTATAGAAATGTTTATAGGAAATTTATTCTTAATTTAAATATTTGGGAAAAATTATATTATAGCTAATTTCATGTCAGTTAAAAAACAAGAGAATATGTAAAGGACTTATGAAACAGGCCATAAAGTGTACACATTAGAGAGAATAGCTAAATTGTATGTCCAAGTACTGCCTTAATTGATTTTACTCTGATCGTCTCACCAAATTACATTCGCAAAAGTAACCATGGAGACTAAAAGCTTGAATATTTCATTGAACCCGCAAAGCAATGCCAAAGGATACAACAAAAGAAATGCTAAGGTAACTTCAGAGTCAAAGAAGTATCTTATTTTAACATATAAATATGGGCCACTAATTTT
>NW_007731341.1:146788-147634 GCF_000696425.1 Galeopterus variegatus | reverse complement strand
CAACAACATACAAAACAATTATGTATCCAGAAAGTATTCTTAGTGGGTAAAAAGTTATAATTTAGGTGCAAATTACATAGGCTCTGCCTTTTTCCTGATATGGACTTCAGGCAAATCACTTAACCTCTCTTTCTTCTTGAGTTTCCTCATTTGTAAGTATATGGAGAGGATTAATTGTGAAAATTGTTTAAACTGTTTAGTCCAGTGCCTAGCAATTAGTAAACACTTAAAAATATTAAGAAACAAAGCAAAACTAATTTAAAGTAGGGGTGTGTTACAGAGAATGCATACTTTTACACTGAAACAAAATTTTTCTCTGCATCTACCCACCCCTTTTAAAAAACAATCATAAAGAAAGATTATTCTTGACCATAAAATAAAGTTGGGCTTATTAGGTTTGGTTGCTGAATTACTTTCACAGGTAAAGCAATTATGATCATTTACCATATAAGCCTTCTTAAATTTGCTTTGCTGGAAGTTTTCATAAGGACTCTCTGACTGGACATTTAAAAGCCTCTGGAGGCTACTAGGCCAAACCAAGACTTGGCATCAGATTTATTCCTTAGTATCTATTAATTTGGGTCTCCTCTTTTCCAGGTCTCTTAAAATAACCTATGTTTGGGGCCTACTAGAAAATAAACTTCCTTACTCACCTGAAAAAGTAGATAACTTGTAAGACAGTTACTAGCTCAGTTTTCCCAAACATACTTTGTAAGCATTGGCACTATAAAGTCAACTTTAGTTTTTTCAAAAATATCTAGTCATATCTGATTAAATGAGCACTATTTTTTTTTTTGTCTTTTGTCTTTTGTCGTGTCCGGCAACGGATCGCAACCCTCAGTGTTG
>NW_007731341.1:137349-146029 GCF_000696425.1 Galeopterus variegatus | reverse complement strand
GCCACCGGGCCGGCCCATATTTTTAAATATCACATTGCAGGCAAGGCCTTGGTTACATAACTTATGTTTCTAACCTTGTCCTGATAAGAAGGAGGATAGATTCTTATTGTACCTGTGGAAATAAATAAAGACCACCCAAATGAGAAAGAGCAAAAGCTATTTATTCAGAGTTTGCTAGAGTGAAGGAGTCAGCCACCATCAGGTGAGTTTGTTACAAATGAAAAAGTGAACAGTGAAATGGAACAGACTCCGATGTTCTCCCTATCTATGACTATAACCTCAGCCAGAGCAGCCCTCAGCTGTAGTGCAGGGAGTAAAGAAAAATCTGCTTGAGCAAACATGAGGGGCTGAATTCCTAGGAATACCAGTAAAGTTTGCCTAACCATAAGATAATAATAGAGTTAGTTAAATATATACTTTCCTTAGGGTGAACATAATTTCCGAATCGCATAATGTTTGTTTCTTAACAGAATAGCTTGAGATAGTATCTATAAATGCCAATCTTGAGTTGTTTTGCAGACATTATTGACTACAAGCCTGCTTTGTAGCTCTCACACCTCCAGACTCAAAGGAGCTGAGGAAGACCTTAGTTGGGTTACCTAAAATAGTTGTGCTGACTTCACCCTGAGCCAGTCAGATCCCCACACCACTTCTGAAATCTCTACTTATGATTTTTGTTTTATAAATGCTTTTGATTTTAAGCTATAGAGGTGTTTGAGTGATCAGAGCATTTGCTGCCCATTCTCCTCGATTGGACACAATATTAAATATTAAAACTGATCTTTCCTTCTGTGAGTTGTGGTGTGCAGACTTATTAGTCTAACTGTGAAAAGGGTGACAAACTCTTTCTGGTTTGGTCACAGGGGAGTAGAAAATCTGTGTAATATATAAATCTGTGGAATATATAAATCTCTGGAATATATATATAAAGCATATGTACTTCACAGGGCCTGGTTTTCCAAAGCCTTGCAGTTTCAAATATTGACCTTACAAGGACTGGAAAATTTCCCCAGGCTATTGAGTCTCTGTTGCAAGATAAGAATTGTGGCACAGCAAGGTTGCTGGCTCAAAGATAGATTAGTTACTGATTGATATCTAAGTTGCTGGAAAACTGCTGGAGGGAAAAGGAATGTTTGCTAAGATCAAGCTTTTGTTAATAGCCTTACTGGAATGTCATCTGGCTTGTTTCACTGAAAGTCACCAGCCTATATTGTTAAACTATAACCTCACCTATGTTTTTTTCCTGTAACTTCCTGGTCTGGAAAATAAATGCAGGAAGAGAACCCCAATTCATGGTTAATTTCACAAGGAAGGGTTGCCTCTCACTGGAAGGTTCCCAGGGATGTTAACCACTTTGGGGCCTCTCACTGCTCAGAAGAGATGGGCTTTGAGTAATCCTTTGCATCTCCGTCACCCAGGAGAAGAGGGGTGACAAATCTGTGGGAAGCGAAGCAACACAAAGCAACAAAAATCTTTTACGGGGAAAAAAAGAAAGAAAGAAAAGCTTCAGGTATGCCCTGGTTGGAGGTTGTTGTTATAAGGAGGCTAGAAGCAAGTTAACAAGAAGTGAGGCATCGTATGTGATTGGTTTGGGGAACATATTTTGCTTGTTTTGGTTGGTATTTAGTTGGAATGGGAGTAAAACATTCAGTATAAGTAGGTAAGGCCAGTTATCTTATACATTTCAACATTCTTTATATACTTAAATTCTCTTGCAGTGTTTTAATTAAAACCACAAATCAAAAAATGAGAAAAAAAATTAAATTGGAATCTTGGGAACTATGTTATGTCAGTTTAATGATGTAAAATACTGCAGTTTTTGCTTTTTGGTGTTTTGGATTTTTTTTTTTTTTTAAGTAAATAGTGGTAGTCAAATAGAAATTTGAGTTAGGTGACTGTTAACTAGTCTGCTATAGATTTTTCTCTGATGTTATAAAAGAAGCAAGTCTCAAACTGAATTATGACACATTGAAAATTTCTTAAGCAAATATTTACCTTGAAAAAATTTTAAGCAAACATTTACATCCACACAGAAACAAAACAATTTATCCAACATTAATGTAGGTTCACTGAAGTTCAGCTATTTGTCTTTTTAATGGGCCTGATCATCCCCTTGCATGCAAGGATAACTAGAGTAGATAAGACAAGCTTCCAGAGGCAGGAATGCAGTACATTTATAGTCAGTATCAGAAAACCATTCCTATACAACGCATGAACACAGGATAATTTAAAGATCAAAAGTCAGATAGCAGCATTAAGGTTCAGGTTATAGACCTTGGTAGATTCTTTTTGCAAGGGTGAGCATTGTCTCTAAAATATTTTAGCTAATCCACAAAATGTAAGTACTTCGTTGAATTTCTCCAGTGAAAGTTCATTTCCAACGTTCACTTGTTAATTAATGCTAATTAACATGCAAATTAAATTCACTCCTTTACAGCCTTCCTGTCTCTATCCAAATCACCTTTTTTATTACAATACAGAAAAAAGGGAGTAAAAAGTCATGATGATTGTCCTAAATTATTAAGCCATTTACAATGATTGTATATTTTAAACTCTAAAAACAATCTATATGGAAACAACCATAATATTTACAGTTTACATGTAGTAGGATTTTTCAAATTTTCTCTTTTCAGGTAGTACAGATTTTCTAAGTTCTTTTCTTATTTCCAATTTTGTCATCCTGATCTGTCTTAAGATTAGTCTTTAACAAGCTTGATATCCCTGTTACAAATAGAGAAGTATTTAAGGAGGCACATTAATGTTTTCATTTTGTTAAAATATAATTTAGTACTACAATGTTTTTTTTTTATGAAGAAACATTTAGAAATTTAGAAACATATAGGAAGCAGATTTCTAAAGTTATTCTTTTAAAAGGTATAGTAATTGCCTGAGAGTGTTATTGACGCTTTATGCCTGCCAACATTATAGCTATATTTCGGTTTAAAAAAATAAATCCAGTGTTACCATTCCCAGCACTCAACATCTATCTATCAGTAGAAAAAAATATATTTTTCATTTCTTGTTCCTTAAAGTATTTTTTGTTATTGTTTCTTTTGTTTATTACTTTCATTATTATTATTTTATTATAATTTTGTCCTTATTTCCTTCCTGTTTTTAAATTCTAACATAAACTTGTTTACTGTCAAAAGTTATATAAATAGGTGCAAGCTCCATCTGTGAAATGGGATTGTTACACTTTAATATGATTAATACAGTATCTGAAACAAAGTAAATACATAATAAAGATTGGTCATTTCTGTATTAGACCCATTCAACAATTACAATATTATTTACGTTTTTAAGAAAATTTGAATTGTTTTTAATCCTAGTAAAAATATCTCAGCTATCCATCATTACTGTTTCAATATGTGCATTTTGTTTTTAGGGAAAACATCACTCTTATTTGTTTTGGGAAATGTGATTTAATTATATCTATACTTCTCTCTTAGTTAAATGTTATTTACCCTCAAGAATTATATTCTTTCCATATCTGATTGGAAAAGACATTCAATTCTCCCTCATAATGGAGCCATGGTTTATCTTTAAGTGGCAGAAGGTAATAATAAAGCTGTTTCTATGTGGGCTTATTTATTTATTTATTTATTTCTGCATTGTTCATGGTTGGCAATAAAAAGGAAAGCCAGAGTACTCATTAAGTTGTATATTTGATAGACTTTAAAAATTAATGTTCAATAGCAAATAAGGCAGAAACAAAATTGAGCAATAAATAAAGAAGCACAATTGAAATGAATTACACATTGCCTGGAAAATCATGAACTCAAGGCATAAGAAAATTCTGTTGTTTGTGAAGCATACATTACTTGCTTTCTTTTTTTGTTCTGCAAAGGCCATTTGTAAAGAAATTACATATATATATATATATATATATATATGTATGTATGTATGTATGTATGTATAAAGTTTCTTTTAGAAGAACGATGATTATTATCTTAAGTGTTATTTTCCTTTTTGCTAAGGTATGATGTAATCATTTAATCACTTGACTGCTGGGCCTTTAAACTTCTTTCCATATGACAACCCACTACCACTACACAAGTACAAGAGCTATAGGATATATAACTTACATTCCCTAATCTTTCCCTCCTTCCTCCCTCCCTTTCTCTCTCTCTCTCTCCAGGTTTTTCAAGAAATGTCATTGTATAGGCCCGTTTTTGTGGCCATAGTTAATTTGTTCTGTGGTAGTTACTTGTCCATAGGGGCCCTATCATTACACACTCATAGCATAAACTTGGATCATTCCAAGACCAATATGTCAGCAAAGAGTACCTCTCACCATTTCTATTTGTCTCAAGACTCACATACATGCTCGGGATTGTCTGGGTTTTGAAATATATTTAGTGCAAAACATATAATTACAAGATTAGCTAATGGGGGTTTCTTGATTGTTTTCCAGGATCAATAGAAACTAAGAGTAGATGGAAAATTACTCCATATATGTTTAACAATGTTAGGATCTCCAGATAAAACCTGCAATCCATCAGGCATTTATTTATGAATGGAAATAATAGCACACACATACACACACACATACAATGCATGTTGCCTAAACAGTCTCAAATTATCTGTGGTAAGGACCCCATTAAAAAAATTCCAAAGTATTTCAGATCAATACTTTTAAAAAACACAATAAAACATCATGTTAATGTCAATTGCTTAAAAAAATTCTAAATGTTTATTGCTTATTTCTGTACTTTGTTTGTCGAGAGACCTGTAACAAATAATTATAGCAGACAACACTTTGAGTAACACAATATTGAATGTCTTTATTCCCGTGGAAATGTCGGTATCTCCATGGGGATTATATTTTACTGCAAGAACCAAAATAAATGTATCATGAATAAGACATGATAAGAGTATATTTCTATTTCACCTAAGTCTGAAGGCATGCATGCCAGGGCTGGTATGGTAACTCTGCCTCAAGGAATCCCCAAATATCCAGCCTCTTTCACTCCATTGCTGATACAGACTCTATCAGTTTTCCCTATGGGCCAAATGAGGTCTTCAGCACCTATCATCAACTCTGTATAAAGGCAGCAGAGTCGAAGAAAAGACAAATAAAAAGAGGAAAGCACCTATATCAGATATCTTTTAAGGAAATTCGATACACCTGACACCTGGCACTTTTGCTTTTATCCCTTCAGCCAAAAATTAGTTACATGACCATACCTTACTACAAGAGAGTTTGTAAAATGTAATTCGTATCCTTGGAGTTTGATTCCTTCAAAAGAATTGCAGAGAAAACTGCAAACCATACCTGCTGCATCATTAAATAGATACAATTTTGTGTTCATATGTGCTCCCAGCGCTTATGCATTTGATTTACTTAAAAAATTTCTCTCTAAAGTTTATTTCTCTTTCAAAACTTTTGAAATAGTAGAAAAGTAACCTTTTGCCCACAAACTGGAATTACTGGAAGTATCAAAAGAATTGCAGAGAAAACTGCAAACCATACCTGCTGCATCATTAAATAGATACAATTTAGTGTTCATATGTGCTCCCAGTGCTTATGCATTTGATTTACTTAAAAAAATTCTCTCTAAAGTTTATTTCTCTTTCAAAACTTTTGAAATAGTAGAGAAGTAACCTTTTGCCCACAAACTGGAATTACTGGAAGTATTTCTGTTCATATTCTGTCCATTCCAAGAAATAAAATGTCAGTTTAATTTTAGTGCAGTTCAGTGAGTCTCTCTCTTAAATATAAATGATAAAGTTCATTTCATTGCCTCAGTGACTTTGACATCATGGGACAATCATTTCCCCTACAGTGTCATTTACTAAAGCAATGAAAGGAAGATATGATATTATCTTTTTAATTTTGACAAAAGCACATGATTTCTGGGGTGTATTAAGTACTGCCATGATAAATTTCATGGTGACTTTTGATTTTTCAGATTGAACTTTTCTAACATATGTCTTCTAAGGAACTAATACAAAAGGACCATGCTTAACCACAGCTAGAGTCCTTTTTTCCTAATAAAATTTGTGAAGCTGCATTGCCTAATGTCATTATCAATGAAATTTACTAATCCAAGTGAGACACTGTGAAGAATAGGATACTCATATTTATTTCAAAATGTCTGAAGATTAAAATTATTTTGAAGAAGATATTTAACTGGTTTGGAGTTTTGTTAAGAAGCTCACCCTACCGTTTCTGCTTCCCTTCAACACTTCTTCTTCAGTGCCCAGATCAAGGATGAAAGAAGAATGAAAGATAAATGGCTTGGATTAGGATATATTGGAGGATATGATTTAGATTACATTTATTGGGGCTAGACACTTGGTGATATGAATATTCATGTATTAGAAAAATGAGTTTCTATAACACTTGTTTGTGTAAAATCGGTATTTTTGCTGTAAATATGCATTCTCTTCTATTGTGGCCTTAAGATCTGAGTCATGTTTGGGATTCAGAATAAAATTAGTAGTCTGGATAAGAGAGTATCATATTTTGGATAAGGTTAGTGATAGCAAAGTTGAACAGTTGAACAAGTACAAATGTGAACAAATTAGTTTTTTTTTTGTTTCTTTATTTGTTTGTTTTTTGGTGTGTACCTCATAGTGCTTGATGATGGATTGGATATGGAGGAGAGGTTAAAAATAGTGATTCATGAGTTTCCAGGTTTATGTAACTGAGTTTATACCAGTGTCATTCATTGAAATAGGACTGAAAAGGACCATATTTTGAAATCAATGTTGCACACAGTTTCAGAATGGATGTAACACATGGTACTATAATACCACACAATTCCAAAATAACATATTCTTAGAATAGAAAAAGTAACTTACAACTTACCTAATTCACCATTTCAGCCAATGATACCTATATACTTTCTGCTTGAATATTTTAAATGATAATATCATCTTAGCTTTACAAACACAGAACAATACTTTTTAAATAGGCATCATGTTTTTATATACATTCTGCTTATGATAGGGCCACATGTGCATTTTTGTAGAATATAATAACTATTTTGGAAGTAGAGTTCTACTGAACTTACATTACCTGTTCAAAAAATCTTGACATTTCTTAATAAAGTATTTATTAAACATAGACTATAAAAGCATTTGATTATTCCCCATGCTTCTTATTAAAAAATATACACAATGATATCCTGTATAACAAAAAATCAGGCTGGTCTTTCTCCTCAGTTCCTGGAAGGTAGCGTCTCCTCATTTCCTGGAAGGTAGTATTAAATCCCTGGAATTTCCTGAGTGTCTTTGTTGTTCACAGTCGGCCTCTTAGACCATTCCATTAATGAGGTTACTCATGATGGGCCCCTATGCAGTTTATGCTAACAAGATGACTCAGGATGGGAGCTGACCACACCAGAAAGACCAACTAAGTAATTAAAGGGTTAGCCTGATCTCTTGGGAGGGGAGAGGGCTGGAGATTGAGTTTGATCACTTGGTCAATGATTTGATCAATCATAACTACATAATTAAAACCCATTAAAAACTCTGGACATTGAGTTTGGATAATCTTTCCCCAGTCAGCAATACTCTGCCTTCTGTCACATGTTGATGTGTTAAGTGGGTAATGTTTCTGGGGATAACAGAATCTTTGCATTTGGCTTCCTCTCAGACCTCTTCTATATTCACCANTTTCTGGGGATAACAGAATCTTTGCATTTGGCTTCCTCTCAGACCTCTTCTATATTCACCATTATCATCCTAGGTTATTCCCTTTTAATTTAATTACTGTTTGTTGATTTTTACACCAGCTGTAGATGCTTGCTTGTTTTTTGCATAGTATCATAAACTTAAACCCATGCACATGTGAATACTGAAAGAAAAAAGAAAAACTTACATAAATATTAATGGTATTATTCACAGTTATGTGTAATATTAAGTAATAAGTAATTGTGTTTTGAAAACAGACACTTCTGTTTGTTTGGGTAGAATATTGTATGTGTTATATGTTAAGTAAAAGTGTGAAGGGTTTGAGATCTCTCTCAATTTGCAAGCTAACAAGTTAGTTTGTCACAGTTTTTTATACCTACATGTATATATATATATACACACATACACACACTTGCAGAAATATCAGACTGCTGGATTAGAGAAACAGACTCTGTCTCATATATACCAAAAACATCAACCTGGAAAGCATGTTAGTACCATTCCTTGAACTCCAATTCTCACACAGTGAGAACCAGATATTATCTGGGCATGCAGTGTATTGGTGTCACAGAAGAGGAACTCCAAAATTATAACACTCAGTGCTTATATAGGAACAGCTGGTACATATGCCTGTTCTCTTTGCTGGAAAAAGAAATAGACTTTATCTTTAATCTGGAATATCCAGGTATTTTCTCTGGATATGGGGAGGTGGGCGCTTTCCAGGTTTATTACTCTGAAAGTTAATCAAACGACACTCAGAGAGGGGGGAAGGCTTATATAAGATTTTTACTCTAGTATGTAACGAAATCTTCAAGGGGAGGAGGAGAATTTTTACATCCTGAAATATGTCCAGGGAGTGATATGCTCTCTCTACATGTTATAGCTTACAATTCCTTTCTTAAGAAGGCCTGGAATGAGCAGAAAGGCAGAGAAATTCAGAGAGAACTGTCTCCTAACAGTTTGTTTACACTAGAATCAATTAAGAAGTATTTTTTAAACTTTGAACTTAAAGTTTTTTAGGGAAGATTTTTAATTTTTT
>NW_007731341.1:135688-137168 GCF_000696425.1 Galeopterus variegatus | reverse complement strand
ACAAGTTAGTTTGTCACAGTTTTTTATACCTACATGTATATATATATATACACACATACACATACTTGCAGAAATATCAGACTGAAATATGTCCAGGGAGTGATATGCTCTCTCTACATGTTATAGCTTACAATTCCTTTCTTAAGAAGGCCTGGAATGAGCAGAAAGGCAGAGAAATTCAGAGAGAACTGTCTCCTAACAGTTTGTTTACACTAGAATCAATTAAGAAGTATTTTTTAAACTTTGAACTTAAAGTTTTTTAGGGAAGATTTTTAATTTTTTGAGAGGCTATTATTTCCTAATTTTCAGTATTATGTCATTTCATTCATTTATCTTTCATTCATTTAAAATATTATTAAGCTGTAGTGATATAATGAGCATAGTTATACCAGGCCACTCTCCTAATGGAACTCACAATCTGTGATGTTAATGATTTTGGCGGTTCTTAGATGAGTTAGAGCATAAAAACAATCCATCAGAGATAAATGTAAAGCAAAATGATAAAAAATATCAGGCTCTTCTGAAATCATAATTATTTCTAATAATCATTATTCCCCAATATTTTAACATATTTCAATATATGTTGTTATCAAATTTTATCAATAGTGTATTTAATATATCATCTCATTAACTGAAAAACATTGAATTACAAAAATACAATACAAAAATACAAGGTTTCTAAAAGCAAGGTGTAGATATATCTGTTAATATCTCTAATTTTGAAATATAAGACTAGTTTTGTGACATTGTGTATTCAGCATTTAGATATTGTGAGAAAGATATTTAGTTACTAAAATTGTCAAATGAAGATAATAGTGAAGTAAAGAAGGAAAAATTAAAACTGTTTTTCAGGAAATCATCATAACAGCATTACTAGAAATTTGCTGCTATAGAAAGAGGCAGAAATGGATGTATAATAATTAGTTTGGTTGTGTATTATGCATTGTATGATGGAAAATATTGGTAAAATTCCTTTTCTTCTTGTTTTCCACACATTTTGTGTTGTAAAAATAATGTTTAAGGTAAGCAGTGAAGGATATAATTTAATGGTAAGTTAATAACACCAACCAATTTATTTGTTTTTACCATTAATCATATTCTTCACTGCTTTTTTATTACAAACTACAGAGGACATGACCTATAGAATAGAAGTTTTGTCATAAGACTCTAAGTGTGAAAACAAAACAAATAAAACACACCCACACAAGTTAAATTATCACAATGTATTTATTTGGCCTGTAAAGATTTTAATGTTCTCTTTTTTGTATGTGAAACAAATCTTAAAGAGTAAATATTTTGACCAAGGTAATATAGCCAGTAAGTGGCTAAATCTACTCATACTCAAAACTTAGTTCTTGCAACCATCCTACCTATAAAGCAAAGCAGCTGCAATGAATTGAATGCTTGAGCCCCTGCCCCTTCACATTCATGTATTGTAATTCTAACCACCAATGTGATAGTATTTGGAGATGGGGCCTTT
>NW_007731341.1:133233-134852 GCF_000696425.1 Galeopterus variegatus | reverse complement strand
GATTTGACTGAAAAACAATACAGCTTTTATTTTTTAAATGAATTGGATTTTCTGAGTGCCCGATGTTTTGTCTCTGTAGAATCAGTGAATCTACTTTTTTTCTAGGTGGAAACAGTTCAACTGGAGATCGTGCCTCTTTTTTACAGTCCATTATAAAGCTTAACAGAGTAACCAGTCAATGTCAATTTGTGTGTAACATTTCCAGTTAGGTAGGCAGGACCCAGAAAAAAAGAACAACATGGGAACTAGAAGTCAAGGCCTGTTCTTTAAATGATGTTTGAGAAGAAAAAATGTTGTGATCCTGTTACTAAGTTTTCTATGGGTAGAAAGCGGAGGAGAAGCCTTTCGCAAACTGAATATTAAACAAACATTAATGGATCTCTTTGTAGAAACAGAAACAGCAAGTCTTGAAAAGGGAACAATCAGGCAATTAATTTTGGATAAGTGAGTTAAGATCAGAAGGAAGAAAGTCAGACGGTTTAATGTAAGGGTGACAGAAAAGTAGTCCGTGAAGAGCAACTCTTTTCATCTGTCCAAAATATTAACTTTTTAGGGTAAGAAAATAACAGTATTGACTATATGCATTAAGATTGAAATTTGGCATTTTAAACAATGAAAAATGCAAAAACTAATATGTAAAAAAATTATTCTTAGTCAATTTAATGACCTTATGTAAACTGAATTATGTAAACAATTTAGTTATCTGAAATATATTCACTGGAACAGACTTTCCAATTGATTTTTACAGATATTGAGAATTTCTGTAGGAAATTGAGTATAAAAAGTTAGATAACCAGTTTTACTTGATGCATGTACCCTAAGAACCATTAATATACTAATATGTACCATAAATCACTAAGGTTAAGATACAGTTTTCAGTAGTTTCTCAATAATTTCCGCCCCCCCCCTTTTGTCATACTTTTATTCATTCACTCACTCAGTAAATCAGTTTTTAGTGTCTTCCACATACTAAGCACTGTTCTGGACACTAGCAGTACAGCAATGAACAAAACAGACAAAAATTCCAGCTTTCACAGATTTTGCTTTCTAATGCCATCTGGTGGGTCTAATGCTATACACAAAGCAGATTTTGAAAAATATATACAGTATCTCAATTTAAATATAGACATAGGTCACATTTGTGTAATTGGGATAACATTATAGCTGTGGATATTTTGTTAGCAGAGACCTTAAGTCAATTTTGATGTTTCTCTGAGGATACAAATACATATATTTTTATATAGCTGTTATAATTCTTTTGTAATTAGTTTAGTCTTTATTAAGAAGCTCTGATGAAAGTAAACCTCTTAATTTTAGTGAATAGTTGAGTTTTCCAGAAAACTAAAGGTTTAAAAGTTTCAACTTTTAGGCACTTGTATCAGTCAGGATTCTCCAGAGAAACAGAACCAGTCTACATATCTACAGTCTATATATGTGTATATATCTATATCTGTATCTATACCTATGTCTATCTATACATGTATATATCTATATCTATATAACTATGTGTCTCTGTCTCTCTGTATCTATCTATCTGTCTATCTATCTATACAAAGAGAAATATCTCTGGGTGTGTATGGCAGACCAGATTTTGAGGACTCGGCTTAGACAACTGATGG
>NW_007731341.1:127249-132288 GCF_000696425.1 Galeopterus variegatus | reverse complement strand
GGCTGACAAATTAGAAATCTATGGGGCAGGGTAGCAGGCTGGAAATTCATGTAAGTGTCAATGTTGCAGTCTTGAATCAGAACTTTATAGGGCAGGACAGTAGGCTGCAAACTCATGTGGGATTTATATGTTATAGTCATGAGGCAGAATTCCTTCTTACTCAGGAAACCTCAGTTTTTGCTCTTAAGGCCTTCAAATGATTGGATGAGACCCAGTCACATTATGAAGAGTGATCTGCTTTACTTAAAGTCAACTGGATGTAAATGTGAATTATCTCTCCAAAATACATTTACAGCAACATCTAGACTGGGTTTGTCCAAACAACGATGCACCATAGAGTAGACAAGTTAGCACATAAGATTAACCATCATAGCCCTTGAATAAAACAATAATCACATTTGATGAAAATAATTCCAAAATATATTAAATATTTTTCTATGTGCTCCTTTTATAATGTAAAATGTATTTAATGAAATGTGAATATTGTTTAAAAACTCAAGTATTGCTAAAAGAATGCTTGTGAAAGCCATCTTTTGCTGATGCCTAGTTCCACAATCTAGAAGGATGCATGCTAACCTCAATAACTGTTTATTCTAGTAATTATCTCCATAAATCTCAGATTATCCCATTCTACTGTTTCTTGTTTCACCCACTGTAGACATTCTCGATAACTTCTTAATGATAAATGGCCCACATTTCTTAGAAGCCCCGTAGGACTTGTGCCGTACAAAAGCCCTCCCAACAATTATCCTTCTCCCGTGGGCATCTGGAACATGACCCACAAAGTGACCAGCCAGCTTCCCCTCCCTCTCACTGCCCCATTTTCTCAGGCATCTTGCATGTCATCTCAGATGCCCACTCAATGCCCTGATTCCTTATACCCTGAGATCTGTGTGTTAGAAGAGGACATAAAGAAAGGAGAATTTAAAAAAAGGAAAAAAAAAATCTAAAAAGTAAAAAGATAATAAGGGTCAAAATTTTTTTTCTTGCAAAGTAACATGTGCAAAAGACACCCCATATTATTTACCTTATCACTAAATTCTAATTGATTGATAAGATTTTCATATCTTTTAAATTTTATTTTCTGAATTATTTTATACATATCATGTTCTTAAGAAAAAAAATACATATACGCACATGTATATACACAAATATATTTAAAAGTATGCTAGTCTTTCTCACTCTTTCTTTTTCTTTGTCTTTTTTTCTTCTCTCTTTTATTTTTCTGTCTCCTGTCTTTCTGTATCTATCTGCTTATCTATCTACCTATCTTCTAACTATACACATACACACAAATATTTGTACATATATTAGAAGACTGATAACTATTGTATGAATATTTTGGAGTTTGATTTGGCAGCACAAATAAAAACTGTAATTTACATACTCCTGATTTAATGATTCTTCTTAAAAAATATATAAAATAATGTCTTTGTAAATTCACACTAAGATATTAAGGCTATCTCCTCATTATTAATGTTGAAAAATGGAAATAATTCATTACTAGAGGAATGATTAAAGAAATTAGTATATTTATATTATGGGACATTATGCAGTCACTAAAAAGAACAGGATTTTTTTTTATATAGAAGAATGTCTGCAAAATTGTGTTGAGTATAAACATCAAGTTGCAGCATCAGACAAAAAATTTATATAAAAAAGCAAGCATTATACACATGTGCATATATGCAGTGCACATATAATATATTCATATATATATCATATATTAGTATACATAGTATAAAGAAATAATTGCCATTCTTTGATCCTTTTTAAAATTATTGTTATTAGTTCATCTACTATCACTAAACTTTGAAGAATCAAAGGAAAATATGACAAGTTTTTATCTTCAAGGAATCTAGTGGTAGAAAGAACTCGGCTTGAAAATAACTGAAATATCCTTATATATTATTTGTCCTAAGATAGAAGTTTGTAAGTCATGCAAATATAGTGAAAGAGGCAAAGTAGACACTTACCTGTTAACAAAAGGTAGGAGCAAAGAAAGATTCACGACAGAGGTGGAAAATAAGGGCAGGTGCCAGAATGAAAAAATACTTCATAGTAGTTAAAATGGTTGAGATGAGTTTGAGATTGTAGGATAATCTACTTAGTGGAAAATACCATGTGCTATTTACGCCATGATCTTCAATTTAATTCTAATGTTATGTTTGCCTTATAAAATATTTGCTTGCCTTACAAAAATTTGTGATTAGAATATAAAAAAAAATGCTTAGAAAGTTTTAAAAAACATCCAAAAAGAATCATTCTTGATTTAAAGTTAATTCTATGTGGTCTTGAAATTTTATGATTAAACAATACAGGTGCAAAGAATCATTAATATAGAGTACTAGTCATAGCCATCTTATAAGGAGATCTACTCC
Organism: Galeopterus variegatus; assembly: GCF_000696425.1. Classification (NCBI taxonomy): domain Eukaryota; kingdom Metazoa; phylum Chordata; class Mammalia; order Dermoptera; family Cynocephalidae; genus Galeopterus; species Galeopterus variegatus. The sequence goes on along the minus strand of NW_007731341.1, from coordinate 129,907 downwards.
TATTCCTGATGTTGCAGTTTAAATAATGCTAGTTATTCCATATTACTTAACATATGTAGGCTATTACTATTTAATTATAGTAAGCTGCCTTCTGTCAAGTTCTATAATGTATCACTACTTTTCATATTATCTCATTCAGCCCTTACAACAACCCAGCAAATTAGTTATAATTGTCTTAATCTTGCAGAAGAAGAAACAGAAACAAATCAAAGTTAAAAGACAGATGAAGGTTGCACAGCAGCCCCAATATTTGAAACCTGATCTATGTGAGACCAGGGACAGCACTGGTTCCACTATTCTCCACTTGTTACTTAGCCCTCAGTTCTTAAGGCAGTGATGTACATAGGATCCTGAACACGTAGAACAGTGCCCAGCACATAGGAAGTACTGAATATATATTTGCAGGTAAAATTAGTGATATGAATATAATTTGAACAGTCTTTATTCTCATTTACAAATACATTTTTTTTTTGTCCTTTTTTGTGACCAGTAAGGGGATTGCAACTCTTGGCTTGGTGTCGCCCACACTGCGCTCAGCCAGTGAGTGCACCAGCCATCCCTATATAGGATCGGAACCCTCGGCAGGAGCGCTCCTATGCTCCCAGCTCCACACTCTCCCGAGTGAGCCACAGGGTCGGCCCCAAATACATAAATTCTAAATGAAGGTTGAACACAAGGTGATTGTCTTGCCTCTGAGACTCTGATGACTGACTACCTAGCAACAGTAAGTGGCTGATCTTTTATAATTACCAACCAAGGGCATGCTTAAAATGTACTTTCTCTTTTGAGATAACTCTTTTCAAGCATATTTTCTCCACCATTTGCCTCTAAACCTATTTGAATATATAAACTGACTTTTGGATAAGCAAATATACTTCAAAATTTAAATAATTTAACCCAAAAGGGGGGGGAAAAGTAGCAGTTATTTTTTATTTTTTACTTTTTATTGTATGTTTATTTCATTTTTTTCCTATGCCAATGCATTGCTTAAAGAAAGACAATTGTAGTGTTTACAAATGTGTCCTGGTTTGGGGGCTTGTAATAAACTGGTTCTATCAGTCGATACTTATTGATCACAGTCAGAGTTAGTTATTTGAGTATAGTGATCATAAATTATAGCAATAACATTTATTTTTTTGTGATAATAAATTACAACTTTAATTAGAAGCTCTCTCATATGACGTTGTTCATTTGTGAAGACCATTTTATTGTTATTTAGAGCCCTTGTATGCAATCAATACTCTATTAAGTCCTGAAGCTAATAGTTTGTATGAATCAAAAATTCAAAAGCTGTCCTCAATGAAAAAATGACTATCATTATTATCTTGTTGTTTAAAATTTATTGTGGACCGCATTTCTTCACTAAGCTTTGACATTATTTATCTTGGTTATAAAAGTCTCAATAAAATACTTATAACAAAAATGAGAAAATTTCCCATTTGCTGAAGCTTGAAAGGTCATTATTTTTAACTTGAAATTCTCTATATTCTGCAGTAGCTAAAAGTTTATTTAAACAAAGGAGGGCAGAAAAGTTGAGCTAAACAACTTTAAAGATTTCCATAGAATGAAAAAATTCCCCTGTATCCTTTTTGCCTTTTACTGCAATATTATTCCAAATCAATCAATAAACCAATTAGCAATAGATATTGTCCTCCATTCTCCCACACTAGATCTAACACTTTGGTTTCACTTTTTAGAATAATATGTAGCAAAGACAATCATATATTCACAAACCTCCACATTCTCTGATATAGCCCCACACATACCAAAAACATATATTAGAAATTTTGCACAATTCTGAAATATAGATGCTATTAAAAGAGAGAGAGGAGATCAAACGTTCTTATATCAAAGAAAATTTTGTGATGATGAATATGCCAATCACTCTGATTTGATCATTACACATTGCATACATGCATTGAAATATAACTCTGTACCCCATAAATATGTACAATCAATAAGTTAATTTATAAAAAAAGGTAGTATTCCAACAAATGTTACTTGAGAGTAAATTATGTGGTAGTTACTACATTATCCTCTAAGCAGTGTACTAAATATGAGATACAGCTTTGAATAAAGTTGGAAAAGTAAAAAATGTAAATATAGAATGTCATAAAAGAGAATAGAGAATTAACCAATGTAGGCATTTCAAAGTGAAGGGAACTCATGTGTTGAAAGTCAGAGAAGCTATTTTGACATCTATTTTGATTCATTGTAATTCAATACATAAGCACCACCAGCTAGAATTCTGTTTAGCTGAAAGCAAAAGAGATTAAACTCCTCCAATGGTTTAAATATTCAAAATTTCTGGATAAGTGCAGTTCAAGGCTGATATAGCACACTCTCCCCTACAAAGTCCTCACAGACCTAGAATCTGTTCAGTTCACTACACTGCTACTCTCAAAGTATAGCCCATATCCTCATAATCCGAAAAATATTTTACGTTTCAGATACTAGGAAGGAAGAAGTGTAAGACCCCACCACAGCAACTAGTCATAGAAAATTAGCCTTAGAAGAGCCATTTTGTAAAATACAGCTTTAAGCAGAATGCTAGCTATGTAGAAGTCTTTTTGTCACCTTGCCTCACAGCATAGCTCACAGAAAAATATTAACAGGACTTAGTGCTCAGCAAGAACACGATAATAAGCGCTAATCAGA
>NW_007731341.1:126269-126856 GCF_000696425.1 Galeopterus variegatus | reverse complement strand
CCTTGCCTCACAGCATAGCTCACAGAAAAATATTAACAGGACTTAGTGCTCAGCAAGAACAAGATAATAAGCGCTAACCAGAAACTTGGTAAATTAACCATTCTTTCCTTGTACTCACAGTTGCCCAGGAACAAGATGGCATTCAGCTTATGGGAGCCAATAACACCCATGTTCGAAGGATGAAAGAAAGACTTACAGAACCAGATGAAAAACTTACAGTACCAGCCCTGAGATAAACAAAGCCCAGAACTTGCAAAATTCCACATAGCAGCTTTCTGATGAGACTGACCTCCCTTTTCTGTTTCCCACACTCTTCCCTTTAAAAACACCTGCTGAGGTTCTCGAACCCATGAGTCAGTTTCTAGCCTAACTGAATACCAGGCCTCTTAATATCTTCCATAACTTGCATCAGCCTTGGAATCTTAAATCCTTTATTCTTGGCAAAAGAGTGTCCGGGGCCGGCCCGTGGCTCACTCGGTAGAGTGCGGTGCTAATAACACCAAGGCCCCGGGTTCGGATCCCACATAGGGATGGCCGGTTCGCTCACTGGCTGAGCGTGGTGCTGACAACACCAAGTCAAGGGTTAA
>NW_007731341.1:88542-125594 GCF_000696425.1 Galeopterus variegatus | reverse complement strand
TTCCATAACTTGCATCAGCCTTGGAATCTTAAATCCTTTATTCTTGGCAAAAGAGTGTCCGTACTTGATCACCGGTTATGGAAGGAATGAATAAAGGCCAAAAGTCACGTACTTGTTGTTGTTGTTAAGGGATGATCAAGAGTACCTTAATGTTTCTCCCACCATGACTGAAATTTAAGCAGTTTTTTTTCCCTGACTCTAGGCTCCTAACCTCCTTATTTTTTTTTAGAGCCTTTACTTTACAAAACTTGTAATTGCAAATTCTTCCCCTGCTCCTTTGAAATGTATGTCTCTAGCCGGTTTTACAACCAAGGAATGTCTTTTTCAAAGCCTGGGAACCATCTTTTAGAATGAAATCTTCATGAAAGATAGTGACCCTATCGCCCAGTTACCGGGGGAGACAGGAGCGTAACTTTCACCAGTACCAATTAGAAAACTCAGATGGCCTAATCAGAGAAAAAAATACATCAGCAAACTCAGGAATAACAATGTACTCAACACGTAACAATGATCGACCTCACCCAAATAATATCATGTCCAGTAAGTACTTTTCTACTACTCACCTCAGAGTTTGAACACCCTCCCTCTGCCATTCTGTTTTGGCCAGAATTAGGTTCACTCTCTGTCCTACTGCAATAATCCTGAAAAAACTTGTTTTCCTATTTAACTTTGCTCATTAAAATATGTCTTTGACAAGGAGTTCATGAGAAGTTGCATCATGATGTTTCCACCTCATCAGAATCATCAGGACTTTATTGCTAAACTGAGGAGAAACATAGTCTTTCTTTTGAGGACAAGAAGTCTCAAAGTCTATTACTTTAACAACTCCATGTAATTATTTACTTAGAAACTTTCTATTTGCCAAAAATAATAAGCCTCAAATCTTGCCATCCTTTTGCCAAGTCTTTCAATGTGCCATACTATTATCAGTTCCTTGCATTTCACGTCTTCTTCTATTTCATTTACTCATCCTTCAACTTCCAGCTTCATTCATTAAAAACAAAAAACAGAAAAATCTCATTTCTACTATCTGCCAGGGACTTTGTTTACCCAAGTAAAATTCCTTGCAAGAATGGCTCCAGAAAATGTATCTATTAAGACATCCCAATCTTCCCTATTGAGAAGATTAGTTTGGGAAGGAAAAGTACTGAAAATCTGGTTAGTAATAAATATGTTAAAGTCCTATGACTAATGATTGTCCCCATTCTCTTAGAATGTTGTCATATTAATTCATTATTTAATTATTATAACAAATCTGTATTATGCATAGTGTTGTCAGTCACTTTGGTATAATCTGGAGTTATGCATAAGTATAAAATAGAAACTCAGCACCACTCAAAATTATCCAAGGTTTGCAAAGAACCATAATAAACAGCTTTAGATGCTACAAAGTACATATGGCACATATGGTACATAATACAAAGTATATATTTAATAATTAGTAAATTAATTGTTGAAGATGAAGATGGGCAAGACATGGAATTGGAAAAATATTAATAAAAGCTATGAAAATGAAATTTTGAAATGGCCATCCACATAAAATAGAGAATGCAAAGAAAACTCAGAAAACCAACACACTGTTAAAACAAAACTACAGTCAACCCTTAGAGATCATCAGATGAAGAGTGGATAAAGCCCAGCAAGGCCCTGGGATTGGTATACCTCTACAGCAGAACACAGTTAACTAAAAAACATTTCCTGTTGTTCTGTTGTGCTGGTGCAGGTGAGGGCTGAGAGGGGCCCTTAGGCTGATGGAGAGAGACAGAGTTGCTTCTGTGGCTATACACCTTACCCCGTCTCCTTCTGTCTATCATTTAAAGTTAGGTATGTAAAAAGAAGAGATATCTCTTCAGTTGTTTGACTATTTTTTAAAATTTTTATTCCTTTGTTCACTAATGAGATGAGACATTGTTATTGTGTGGTCCTGAGTCATTTATATTGCATCATTTTTAAATTCTCTTCCCCAGTGGCAGGAACAAAAGACTATGGATGAATCATATGTTCAAACTGTGTCATGTGTTAATAATCCCTGATCAATTACTGTGGTCAAGGGGATGGAAGTTCAGGTTGCCCATTCTCTCCCTGAATCTAGACATAGGTTATTTCACCCAATCCATTTAGGATTTACTCAAAGAAATTCAGAAAACCCTTACCAAAACAAAGTGAAGTGGACTACTAGAAACAAGTTTTCCTTCGCAAATATATTTTAGTGGTATCATTTTTTTTCTCATTTCACAATTATTGTAAATAATTATGCTGGAAGGGATTTTACTAGAGGTTATCTTTTAAAAAGTTAACTAATTGCTTAATTACTATTATTAAGTATTTATTTCATTTGAAACTGATTTTGAATTTTAAAGCCTGTTTTAGTATTCTTTCTTTTACTGTTTTGAGTTCTCTCTCTGCTGCTGAAGTATGCACGCTAGATTGTTAAAGCTTTAACAAAGTGTTTTAATGCACTTTAAGGAAAGTCTCTCTGTGTATGAAACTGATTTTGAATTTTAAAGCCTGTTTTAGTATTCTTTCTTTTACTGTTTTGAGTTCTATCTCTGCTGCTGAAGTATGCACGCTAGATTGTTAAAGCTTTAACAAAGTGTTTTAATGCACTTTAAGGAAAGTCTCTCTGTGTAACCTCTCACTTTCAACACAGAAACATAAACAAGTCCTTTTTAAAATTACTTTGAATGTTTCCAAATATATACAACTAGACTGTGATCTTTTTGAGAGAAAAAACAATGTCAATTTTGTTTACTAAGGTTTGCCTAAACTTTAATGACTTTAATGTAATATATATGTATATGTGTGTGTGTGTGTGTGTGTGTGTATATATATATATATATATATATATATAATGCTGAATGCTAATTTGGCTTGGAAAAACAAATGCAAAGATAATTTTGGCAGTGATTACCTTTGAATGGTGGGATTTTGTATAATAATTTTTTAATCGTGGTTAATAATAATTATGTTCTTTTTAAAACACATATTAATTTCATATTGTTTTATTGGGGAACACTTACATTATGGTTGGTTAGCAGTGACTCTAAACCCGAACAAACTCCACTGGATATTATAGTACTCAATAGGTATTATTTTATCAAATTAAAAATGCCATTTTTACAGTAGCAGTTACTGTAAAATATGTACAATTATCATGGATCAATTAAGAAAAATAAATTGAAAAGAGGAAAAAAAGAGAGAGAAATAGAGAATAGAATAGTGGTTGCCAGAAGCATGAAAAGGGAGAGAAGGGCCAGGGAAAGTTTGGTAGACTGGTACACAGTTACAAAGTTACAGCCATAAAGGAAGAATAAGTTCTGGTGCTCTAGGGTGACAACGGCTAGTATTGTATAGTTATATTTCAAGATAGCCAGAAAAGAGGGTTTTGAATGTTATAACCACAAAGAAATGATAAAGGTTTAGGTGATAGCTATGCTAACTATTCTGAAAAGATCAGTATACAATATATGCATGTATTGAAACAGCAAACTGTATCCCGTAAACATGTACAATGAAAAAAAATTAAAATAAAAAGCTAATTAAGTCTGAGCTAATTGTTCAGGGTCTGAAAGAATTTAGGTTACAAAATTAAAACATTTCAGCCTTATATGACTTCCCATCTTGAGTGTCTTTACACTTAACACATCTGTAGAGCTTTGCGATTTACTTTTTTACCCTATAGTTTATTTTGTGTCCTGCAATCATGTTACTGCTTCTATAACAGATTTTAATCTTGGTATTACATTTTTGGTAGCCTTAAAACCTTTCCATTTTTTATCTTACACCCTTCTCATCGCCAACTGTGTTTCACTCAACTTACTTTTAAATATCCTCTTGTTTCTTTATTTAAATTTTATTTTAGCATCTATTTTAGATTCACAATGCAGTTGCAATACAAGGAATATTATTAAATTAATTATCCTTATATGGCAATTTTTTCCTAAATTATGCAATGTAAGCCAAATTGGGAAAGAAGCAATGTTCTGAAAATCATGATGTAAACAAAGAGGAGAAATTGGCACATGTTCTATAGTAGTGTTAGGTGTCTATAATTAACAATTATTTTTTATGCATTTTCAAATGGCTAAAAGAGAAGAATTCAAAGGTTCTCAGCATAAAGAAATGGTAAATGTTTGTGGTGATGGATATGCTAATTACCCTTATTTGATCATCACAAATTATATAGGTGTATCAAAATATGACTCTGTACCCTATTAAAATGTACAATTATTATATGTCAAATAAAAACATTTAAAAATAATAAAAATAATGATTTTTTTTATAATGTCAAGAAATAAGTTTGGATTAAGAAGATCAGAGAGATAAATATATAGAACTGAAAACAAAGTTTAGCACTTGAAACATATGATTCTAGAGGCACTTTTCTGGGTGATGGATATGCTAATTACCCTTATTTGATCATCACAAATTATATAGGTGTATCAAAATATGATTCTGTACCCTATTAAAATGTACAATTATTATATGTCAAATAAAAACATTTAAAAATAATAAAAATAATGATTTTTTTATAATGTCAAGAAATAAGTTCGGATTAAGAAGATCAGAGAGATAAATATATAGAACTAAAAACAAAGTTTAGCACTTGAAACATATGATTCTAGAGGCACTTTTCTGGGGAATATCAAGGTCCTGGGTGTTCTTACAATGAGTGATTAACTTAACAGAAGTGTGACTAAAGAGCTTGTGGTTGTTGTAGAGGACAAAATCTTGGAGACTGGTTGTGATATGACTACCTATGTGGATATTGAAGTCATTCATGTATAATAATAGAGTGTAAAGTTGACAAATAATTGTTAATCAGACTTAAATCATGCTTGTGAGAAGAGATATGGCACAATTTTGGGGAGGGGGATACTATTATTTTAGTTTAATAACTAAACTTAGATAAGGGAAAAGATATAATTACCTGGCAACAAGATTCTAGAAGATACAGGTGGAAATCTTAGGAGAAAATGGAAGTCTAAAAAGACGGTAAATTTGCCAATTTGTCAACTCCTCCCTGTCAGCAGTATGCAATCTTGAACAGCATTCTAAAAAAGAATGCATTGAATTGGTTCCATGAACCCAAAATGTGGACCATGAGACTGTTACCAGTTGTCAGATCTCCCAAAACTCCACCTTCCCAGCCCAGATCCTCACAAGGAAGAATTCTCTGGTTCCGTTGTCTTCTGATGAAAAACAAACAAACAAAAAAATGGCCTGATTCAGTTGGAAGCCTGATTCTTCGTGGGCTGAATTAGCGTCTTTCTAAGCAGGCAAAGATGTTCAGTGCCTCCTCACAACAATTCATTTGAACAGATAGCTAATACAGAATACGTTTTTATTTACTTATGCTCATTTCAATGAGTGAGAATGAACACCACCAATGTGCTCCCCCCATAAACTCAAAACCACGCAACATATTATGCATGACATTATTGAGGGAGCAAAGTCACTAACATTTTTCTATCCGCTATGTTCTTGCAGTGCAGGAAATGCTTAGATACGCTACCTTAATTAATTATATTATACATTTTTAGTGCCCAAACTGGGTCACATATCAATTTTTAACAACATACAAATGATATTCAAAACACTGCTGGGCTGTATGATAAATATAATCATCATTATTAAATAAAATTTAACACTAAATTTGTAATGTTGTACTTCCATGAGACCATAAGATGTCTGCTTAAATAACATTCTCAGGAGTTAACTTAATAGATACACATGACCAAAAATATTCTGATCAGTGATTTATTCAGGAGAGCTTTATCACAACTGGCACATTGTGCAGTTTTCTATTTACTTATTTGTTTAGCAGAACTTTATTTGGATCCTTCCTTTTTATCTAATTATTTTCTTATGTAGGGCTAAACAACAATTATCTTACCTTTCACTGTCGGTCTTACTCATTCACTGCTGCATCTCTAGCTTTGCTTGTTTGTTTGTTTCCCTAGTCTATTCTAGTATTCATTCTAAAGCACTACAAAATGTGTATAAAATAGCTGAAGAAATAACAATAATAAAAATAAGATTAAAATGAGAAGCTATTATTTAGTAGTAATAATCCAATAAAAATATACTCAAAAGACATGCTAGAGAAGTAACAGTGCTTAATGAGATCCAAATGTTGATAGAAGTTTTGAGATTTGATTCAGATATTTACAGGCTCTCCTTTTAAATTTCCAGGAAAAATGTACTGCATTGTTTTATTCAATCAGACAATACATGTATTCATTCATTGGACAAATGCCTAAGAGTGCCCAATCAGTGTATAATTTTTTAGGAAGCATTTTTCTCTTTCCTTTTTTTTTTTTCTAAAAAAGAGACCAAGCCATAATAGTGCACATTATTTAAAAATTTGTTAACACCTGATAGTCTCTTAATCAATGTGTGTCTTTGGCAAATTTCTATACCTTAAAATAGACATAATTATGCAAATCTTTAATAGGGTTTTTGAGAAGATTGAATGAGATCATGTGCATTGGGTTTAACATTACTTTTCTCATTAGCCTGATACTAGAAGCTGAGGACCTCACTCTGACAGGTACATGAGCACCTCCTCACACATAGCCAAGGCCGTATCTTATGACTTCTCTTTTTCTCACATCTTATTGCAGTACCCAGAATACCTTCTATCTACACTCATTCTCCTGATAGTCTCATCCAGTCTTTTGTCTTTAAATACTATCTGTTTAAAATTTCTGCATTGACATCTTCAGTTCCTATTTTTTCTTTAGTTCTCTAGACTCGCTTCCAACTTTCTCCACAATGCCCCTAATTGGGTATCTAACCCATGTCTTAAACTTGACATATCTACAACTGAACTCCTGAACTTCTCCTGGTCCAGCCTCAGACTGTTGTATCTCAGTGGATGGCAACCCATCCCTCTTGTTGCTCAGGCCAAGAAAATTTAGCACTAAATTTTAAATCTCCCTTTCTCCCTCTGCTGTCATTCAATTCAAGTAGAAAACCTGTTGATGTTTCTTTCAAAATATTTCCAAATACCAACCACATCTCACCAACCCTATGCACTTCGGTCAAAGTTATCTTTTCTCCTATAGATTACAGTAATAGTCTCTACATGCAAATGTGGCTTCCACAGTTGTCCCCATACAGCATATTTTCTTTAAAATTACAGGAATAATTCCCTCAAGATATAACTCATCTCATGTCACTAATCTGTTCAAACTCAGAATGAAAGCCAATTACTGTTATCTCTCTAATCTCATTTCTTGCTACACTCCACTGGGTTGCTGGGCTCTCAAAATATTTTACCTGATCTGTATTATTTTTTATAGCATTTATCACATTTTAAAATGCCTAATTTATATAATTAATAATTTTATTATTTGTTATATTTCCATTCAGCTAAATAAGCAAAGAAAATTTCCACAAGGGAGTAATCTTTGATTTCCTTACTAACATATCTTAGGTGCTTAGAATCATGCCTGACACACAGTGAGAGTGCAATCCACATTTGTCAAATGAATCGTTTGTACTTGGTGTCTCAGCTGCCTGTGACAGGGTAGACTATTCTTTCCTCAGGAGACTCTGTCCTCCCTGCTTCTGTTTCACAAAGCATCTCTGTTTTTTTTAATCCAACTCTCTGGTCGCTCCTTTACCCTCATCTCATATCCCCATCTGGACATTCTCTCATCTTTTTTCTCTCTCGGCTCTATTTTCCTAGATAATGTCAACAATTACATGGTTTGAGTGCCAAATATACAGTGATAACCCAAATTTATATAGGGATCTCCATCAAACACCTTAGTGGTTTTGTTACAGACACATGCATCCAACTTTCTACCAGATAGATTGCTTTGGTTAGCTCACCATCATTTCTAGCCTAACTGAATGTTCCAATCATCTTATTCCTTTTAAAAACCTGTTCATACTGACCTCAGTATATATCAGCACCACTTGCAAATTGAAGTTACAAACTCAAAATTTTATTGAATAATTCCATATCAATTTTCTTAAATTTTAATTATGTATTGATATATGTGTTTACCTGTTTATTGCTGACTTAGTTTTCTCCCAATATACTAAACTCGATATGAGCAGAAAAATGCCTGTTTCCATCACCACTTTAAATGTAATTTTGTGTGTATATAAAATACACATATTTCACACAAATAGGTGTGAAGGGTCTTCAAAAAGTTCACGGAAGGATTTGTATTATCTTTTCATTGCATGTTTTCACGAACTTTTTGTATACCTACTAGTATACAATAGCAATTGTGTGTGTATATAAATATTATCAAATAATAATAGCTCTTTCACAATATCCATCTATATATTTATTAATGTATGCTTACCAATATATACAATATCATTTATTTGTCAATATAATTATATATAAACATATATATTCATATATTTATACATAGATGGTGTTTCATAAATGTTGCAAATTTACTGCTATTATTTGATGATTACTGTACTCGTCACTATAAAACATGATTATTGATCCCTCTAGGAAGATTACTACACAGTAAACAAAAGTTAATGCACAACAATAACAATTTTTAACATGTCATAATATTTTAGTGGTTGAGAGAGACTGGGAAAATTAAATCAACTTTCTCATTTCACAAATAATTTAAAGCTCTTACAAGTTAGAAAAAACTAACAATGGTTACACATAAGCAGTGACAAAATGTAACCTAGTGCCCAATTATTGTTATTTTCTCATTATTACTTGATTTTGTGACTTTTGACTCAGCCGCATTGTTTTAACAGTCTATATTTTCACTTTCTGGTAGTTATATTTTATTTGTCCAATTAGCCTCATATTAGACTACAAGAAAGACAAAGGTAGGGACTATATCTACTTTGATGAATGTGGTATAGTACTACCTAGTACAGTCCCAAGCTTATAACAACTTTTAATAAATGTTTATTGAATGACTATGAAAATGTCAACTCCTGCAGGTTAATTCTCTGGGTGGCCTTTAAGCAATACAGTTGTTCCTCTTTCTTACTTGTAGTTCTCAAGAATAACTGCAGAATGTACTGGAAATGCAACATCCTGAGATGAGGGGAAACTGGCCACAACAGCCCAGGCTCTGTTCCAATCCCCCTTAGAATCAGGAGACTCTTCAGTGTTTTCACCCGGCAATCCATGGGTCTCCTTGGATATAGAACCCAGGACAGGCTGTTTTCCTGGGTCCCTCAGCTGTGGTGCAAATGGGGACACATGTGGGTGAGACTGCATCCTCTCTGGCCCCTTTTCTGAGCCTTGGGGCTCTGGCTTGCAGTGGATCCTAGGCTTCTGCTGGTCCTTGAGCCTATCGGTAAGATATAAATCTGCTTCACGTAAGTTGTTTTGTATGTGAGTGTTTGTCTCACAAGACCTCTGCAAGTGATAATCGTTTTGGCAGGGTAACCTGTGCACGGGGAACCTGCCTTGCAACTTCTTGAAACAATATTATCTCTTCATGAATGGGACATGCCTATTAAAATTTTCAGTGTTCTAAGAAAACTGTGATGCATAGTAACAGTTTATATACACGTCCTAGTATTTTGAAACTCCAGGTGCTCTGGATAATTTGAGAAGAAAATAATATGGATTTTTATATTTTTGACCTTACTTTTTAATATCTATCAATAATCTTCTATGTAATAAATATATGTATGAGTTATTTCCTCATTCTATTAGCTATAGTAGCAGTTTTTATGAACCTGTGTGTGGGGGGGACTATAAAATATAATTTTGTGTTTTCCAAAAGTGATTCTCATTGCAACATAGTAATTTAAGCAATGATCTATTAGCTATAGTAGCAGTTTTTATGAACCTGTGTGTGGGGGGGACTATAAAATATAATTCTGTGTTTTCCAAAAGTGATTCTCATTGCAACATAGTAATTTAAGCAATGATTTAAAAGCCTTATTATTACTTAAAATATTGTATGGTATTTCAAACATAAAGTGCATTGAACATTTCATTTTACTTTAATAATTCTGAAATTTTTACTTTAATAATGCCATTTATTCTTTCAGTATTTTTTATACAAAATAAACACAATCTTCTCTTTAAAATGATGCTATTGAAAGTTGAAATTATAATATATTTGCAACATTAAGTTTGGAATTAGCAGAGCTATTTCATATTTCCTTTCTGCCACATTCAAATTGATGTTATGTAATATTGATCAATTGTGAAAGACAGTAAGTTGTCCCCCCTCCATTATATATATATTTCTATATTCTACTCTATATTCTATGTTACTGAGTGTCTACTAGACACTCAGTAACATAATGACAACTCTCAAATAAATGAAGATATGGAGAGGTAATTTTACCAAAATCTCTAAATGTTTAAATTTAACATATAGAAATTTAAATATATTAAGAAATATCAAAGTAATGCTATTGTAATATATGCAAAGGTTTGTAAAATGATTTCACTATCAAAACTCTCCTTCTGTTGTTGACCATGGTTATTTAAGGCTCAGATCTAGGAAAATGTCATTCATCATTCCACATTCTACTGGGATTGAGTGTAAGGAAGACTTTAAAAAACTACCTCCAGGAGAGGCTGTAAAGGATGTGGCGATAAGAAGGGACCCTTGTTTCTATCCTTCATTGTGGCTCTTTTATTCATTGCAGTCCAATACCTGAATCTAACCACTCCTTTGAGTTCAAGTAAGTTCATTTGCAGCTGCCTTTGCTCTCTGCATTCTTATGAATTAACAAATTGGAGGAAAGAAATCCCTTAAATTAGGGAAATTAAAATTAACTAAGTGAAAAATTTCTTGATGGTTAGAAGTATAATAACTACTGTATCTAGCGGCAAGGATACAGAAATACTTTGGGCTTTCCATAAGAGCAAAAAACAAGTTTGTCAAAATTTTGTATTAATCCCTTGTGTTGGTAAAGTCAAGGCATATATATTTTCATCAATTTTAAAGTGTTATCTGTTTATGTTGAATTTTTGTGTAGAGAAGTTAATGACTCAGTTTCAGGGAAGAGTCAAAAGTTGCAAACATGAAACTCATCATTACAACATAGATAAAATGCTAAAAACCAATGGTCCATAATATAAATTTTATTTTAGCCATATTCTTCATTTGCTTTTTTAATGATACATTTTATGCCATAAAGGGCAGTGAGTAAAAAACGATTTACTATCAATGTACATGAATTAAATTTTGTAATGTCTGAGTCATTTCCTAATGATCTTTTTTTCCCACTATAGATTATTTTTGGTGGTGGCATTAAAGCAAATAAAAGAAGTACAAGAATCTGAACTGGTTAAACAGATATGTGATTAAAAATATATTACCATTCAACAATGTTTGAATATAGTGTAGTTTTTTAAAATTTCATGGAATGATATTTTAATTCTCAAGAAGTGTGGTTTTTAAAAATAGAGTATCAGGGTGTAAGACTGTTATAAAATTGCTAATGAAACAGTAATTAATTTGAGCAGTTCTTTAGAAACTTCTGAGTCCTATGCATAAACCTTGGCAGGTGTTAGACAACATGATAAGCTCTGAAATTCTGCCAGATGTCAATGATAATAACTACTTGACAGTGATAAGTATAAAATGTTAGCAGAGAGAATCACTTCAAGAAGATTATTCCTGTCAAGCCTCAGCTGGCTGTAACTAGGAGTGAATATAACAGGTGCTTTGATGTCCCCTAGGGTTTGCTCTGGGAGAGAGTATGGGTAGGTAGTCGAAAAGTTTCCTCTAATTTCTAGAAAATCTCTGTGCTAAGAAAAGAAAATTGAGGACAACATAATACATTATTACATGCTATAGTTTGGGAATGTAGAGACTGTTAGTATCTTATGCTGTTCTGAGTTTAACAACCATCACAAAATAAGTTCTCTATCCTTCAGTCTAAAGGTTAGCTTTCATTTCCAATGTTTACTATTGTCATCTTTGCAATTCTGGGAAAGGCTAAAGATTGCACTAATATACATTTCAATCTGTAATTAGACAGAAAAATCAAATAAAATGTTCAGGAAGGCCTGTCCAGTACCTTAAACAAATACATAAATATATTTTTTCCAATATGGCTCTTTTTCACCCTCCTTCCCTGTTCTGCAACATATAGTTATTCTACATTCATTGATAATGAAGTAGCTATTTTAAACTCAGTTTTATATGGAGATCTGATTTAGGAAGTAATGTGTTGGAATACAATTTTTGCCAAACAATTGAGAAAAAGTCAAATGCTAAATAAATATGATATAATTATTATTTAATTTCAACTTACTCTAAAATTGCAAGAGGAGAAACATATGTAATTTTTCTAGATTCAGTTATCATTTTATTGTCCAAAACATAAGGAGCAAAAAGGATCATTCTATAGTTTTTCAATAATATCTGAAGTCTTTAAGCATTTCTATTCTCTTATACAGCGTAATAGAGCTCATACTACAGTATTTATTTAAAACTGAACAATTTGCACCCTACCCCTAGTACACAGGGTTTTAGCGTTACGGTTTTTTTCTACTTTTAGATTCATGGGGATAGATTTTGCAATTGTATAGATATTAAAACAACAGGCAACCCAGTAAGGACCATAAAAACTCAGTGAGTTTCACTCTTTGGCAGTACTTCTCATTTTTTTCCATCAGAGCAGAACGTTAAAAACGCTGAGAGAAAAATCTTAATAGAATATGTAGCAATTTCCAGCTCTGAAGGCAGATTTTTTATCTTTTCTATAAGCTGAATCTGCCACTACTATACTTTTCTGAGTGGTGGGTCGTGTGTGTGTGTGTGTGTGTGTGTGTGTGTGTGTGTGTGTGTGACAGAGAGAGAGAGAGAATATGCTTCATAGACCTCCAACACTCACAGTGAAGTAGTGGCCTTTTTTCTTATGTAATATAAAAAAAAAAACACAGAAGAAACACTTGATGAAGACAAAGTATAAATTACAGAAATAGAGACAGTGGGATCAAAAGGTAATATGTTAATTATTTCATAGATCGCTTGATAGTAGAAGGAACTCCACTATCTTAAAAATGTGTTTATTATATGAAGTAGAAAAATATATTTGAGCAATAAAGAATCAGTTTTACAAAGAGAAATCTGAATTCAGTAAAAAATATTATTCGGATTGGCTGGTTAGCTCAATTGATTAGAATATGGTGCTCATAACACCAAGGTCCGGGGTTCGGTACTGGCTTGTAACCAAATAAATAAATAAATAAAGTATAGTTCAAGTATTACATCACATAAAATTTTGTATTACTTAGAAATCACTACTGCAAAAAGAAAGCACACTGGGATAGGAAATTATCCCAAAAGGAAAGATGCTTAAGGATCCCTTCTGAGGTTACAAGAGATTAGAGTTTTGCTACACATAGAAACTATGATGGCAAGGATATTGGAACTAACATGTACAAAATGAAAGGAAAATCAGTCATGTAACCGATAATAAATCTGGTATTGGTCACTCCATTCAGTACTCACTACTGTACTAGTTCATGTACATGAGCATGTATGTTAAAGAACTAGGCTTCTTTTTATTTTCCTGTTTAAGATTCAACATCATATTCAACTTTTACACATATAGCAAGGGGTAAGCAAATAATCAAAGAATCTCCTAGGCTAAAGTCTTACTTTTTTCCTTTATGCAGAGAATTAAATAACTATGATTACATTTTTAAATTAAATGTTTATTTTTAAAAACAAATCTCTATATTTTTATTATGTGTATTACATTGTTCAATAATAAGGGGAAGAAAGGCCAGCTTCTTTACCAAAGAGTTACAATTTCTCTTACATTTTGATGCACTTTAGGTAAGCATCCTACATTAAATATTATATATTGTGATAATAAATGTAAAACTTTTACTACATTGTTTCAACAGATACTACATTGTATATACAACATTATTTGGAGTGGATCTTCAACTTTATGTTATAATGATAACTACATTAACAGATTAAATGGGGCTTTTTAGAAAATGAGAATTATAAAAATAAATCTTTTAAAGTTAAAATTAGCACAATTTTGTGTACGAAAACATTAAATGGTTATATATTATTTTCACTTTAGTCTATTTCAGATCTTCACATTTCTTTTTAATTTTTGTTATGTGTTGGTTGCCAACTTGTTCAATAGCCTATACTGTCCATGCCCTATTCACATCTTCTCTGAAACAATTATGTTTCTTATAAAAGCAGGACTCAGAATAATCCATTTTTTATTTACTCATTTTTTAATTCATTTTATCCTTCATTTTTCTATTTAAAATTCAAAACATGAATGCAATCAGCAAATATTTATGAAAACATCTAACATGTGCCAAACAATGTACTAAACACTGGAATGGGGTAAATAAAACACAGTGAGTTTCCTATATTCATGACATTTTCTGTCTTGTGAAGAAAACAGAAAATAAGTAAATAATAAATTAACACAATTACTTGCATTGTTATTGTTAAAGGTGTAGATTTATCCCAATGTATTCTTCAAAGTGCCATCTATAAACACCAGGAATGGTGTGTGTGTGTGTTTGTGTGTGTGTGTATATGTGTGTGTGTATGTTTGTATACGCGTAAGGAATATGTCTGTAGATGGTTCTCTTTTTTTCTATTTTCATTCTGTAATGTTGAGCCACCATACCTCAGGCTGGCAGCACATGTATTTGCATCCCTAAAATCATCACAAAGATTTGATGGTTATTTCACATACTCTCTCTGTTTCCCTGTCTGTTTATCTGAATTTGATATTGTTTCCAGTTTTTGGTTTTATCTCGATTACAATCTGATCCCTGCTGCTTAGAATATTCCTTGAATCCACCTGCACTTCTATAAGGATATTCCCTTAAAGATTTGGTTTGAACTCCATCTCCAGCATTCATGGTCTTTGGCTACCTCATGTTGTAAACTGTTTTTTAGTTGTATTCTTCACATTTATCCTCTGGTATTCTTAGTGGCTCTGTGTATGGAGCAATCAGTCCTCCAGGGGAGAACTTCATAGATCTTTCCATTTTGAGCACTCTCTTAATTCCTGTGGTTCCACAGAAAAGCAGTTGTGACAGGGCTTTATGCTGTGTTTCTTACCATGTTCAAAAGAATCCTTTTTAATTTTTTTCACTAGTTCTGAATTTATTCTGATTTATGGAAAAGAAATCACTAAAAGTACATATCTTATCTACTTTGCTGAAATTCTGATTTCAACTGTGTATCTGAAAACTTATTGAAAATCAACATTGGAGAAAAGGTCCAGAAACATCAGTATAAAACTTATGTACAAACAGGATACAACATTCCTAGTTCAAAATTTAGTTTCATTTGCTTAAATGGAGTCCCTAAACGTGCATCTGTTATCTACTGTCTGAAATTTTGCTTTAAATGCATACATAAAAACTTACTGAAAATCAGTATTAGAGAAAAGGTCCACAAACATCAGTATAAAACTGGTGTGAAAGACAATGATACATTATTTCTAGTTTGGAATTTAGTTTAATTTACTAAAATGAAGCAGCGGAAAGTGCATCTCTCAAATACCTTGCTGAAGTTTTGATTTTAAATGTGTATATTAAAACCCAACCCAAATGTCCATCAATAGATGATTGGATAAGGAAACTGTGATACATATACACTGTGGAATACTACTCTGCCCTAAAAAAGAATGAAATACTCCCATTTGCAACAACATGGATGAACCTGGAGAAACTTATGTTGAGTGAAAAAAGCAAAGAAAAAGAATGAAATACTCCCATTTGCAACAACATGGATGAACCTGGAGAAACTTATGTTGAGTGAAAAAAGCAAAGAAAAAGAATGAAATACTCCCATTTGCAACAACATGGATGAACCTGGAGAAACTTATGTTGAGTGAAAAAAGCAAAGAAAAAGAATGAAATACTCCCATTTGCAACAACATGGATGAACCTGGAGAAACTTATGTTGAGTGAAAAAAGCAGAGCACAGAGGGATAAATACCTCATGTGCTCACTCATATGTGGGCGCTGAGAGAAAGGAAGGCAGGAAAGAAAGACCATAGTAGTGCTGTGATCCAACAGAGGGAGGGAACATTCCTAGGGCTACAAATTGGAGTTGAGGGGTGAGGGGGAAGAGGAGAGAGGTTAAGGGATAACAGGAAGGGGACAAAGGGTACAAAAGTAATTTCTGGTAATGGGTATGCCCCCATTATGAACATAGTCCTCACATCATGCACAGGACGGGGGACAATCAGCTTTGTATCTCATGAATATACTTAAATAATAAAAAAAAAAAATTGAAAAGCACCATTGAAAAAAGATCCAAAAATATCAGTATTAAACTATGATGTTTTTATCATAAGTTATTAAAAATAATGTTATTAAACATGATTAAGACAATGATACATCATTTTTTATTCAAAATTTAGGTGAATTCAAATGAATGCTTTATTGTTCAAAAATGTGGACAATATACTTTCTATGTATCATTATCAAATACTACTCTGGTTATTACAGCTCTTCAAATTTTATTAATTTATCATATAACAAACATGGCTATTATTAATATTATTTTAAACATCTATTCATGCAACATTTCTGATTTACCATTTAGGGGTATCATCAGTCTACCAACAGTGAAAGAAATTTTTTTATGTTATTTTCTCTGTCTCTTCCCAGAGGTCACCACTACTGGGAATTTTATTTTTATAATTTCCAAGCCTTTTAAAATAATTTAACCTCACATATATATTTGTAAATAATATACTGTTTTCTTTTTTTGTCTTACAGAACAACTATAGCATGTTAAGCCTTCTCAGTTAAGATCGGTGTTTTCCCAGTCTCTTATCTTCCTTTTATTTGTTAATTTTTTTAGAGATCTGAATGAGCCAACTTTGATCCAAGCTTCTTTTCCCCAGGTATTTCTATCTGCAGACAAAAATCTTTCAGTGTCCATACGGCCCTATCAATTATTGATATACCATAGATCCTGCAGCTGTTCTACTTTTATAAGTGCTCTAAACCAACAATGAGATTGAGATAAATAAAAATTACCTACCAGAAATTTTGCAGTTTGAAGAATAATATGCTGGAAAAAGGAACTTTATTATTATGTTTTTTGGCAGTTGAATTCTTCAGTTTGAGTCGAACATTGCTCCTATGAGGTTTGTGGATGAATTGAGGAATGGTCAGAGTTTTAAAGAAAAAGAATGTTGTCTATGGTAGCCTAGAAAAGTCCCTGAAGGATATGTAAGACTTCCACAGTAGCAGCAATATATGCACATGCATTAGAATGAGGTTTTCAAGGTCAACTTGAAACCAAGGAGAATAGCTGTTATAAGCAATTCTTTCTGCTAAAATAAATTTAAGGATTTTACACATAGTGGTTATAATATAGTACTTCTACAGGCATCTTCTAAAGTTGGTAACAATCAGAGAGGAGGCTAAGAAGATGGAGAGAAAGAAATACAAGAATACAAAAATATGGGAAGTGTTGGAGAGTTAGGCATTTTTTTTCTTTTTACTCTTTTTCTTGAAGTTAAATTTCTCATTAAAACTAATCACTTCATAAAATGATAATTCATTCTGTTTATTGAATAAGTAATGTGTTTGGCCTGCATTGGACAATAAAAATATGGTGGTGAAAAAAATAAAGATGGTACCATCTCTCATGATGTATATGTACTACAACTTTCTATGTTTTTCCATTCCGTGAATCACTAAAGACAGATATCATCAGGTAAATGATCAAAGGTATTCTTAGTTAGATCAGCGAGGTGAAAATTAAATTATAATTTTGATTTGACTATTTTGACTAATGTATTACAAAAAATGGTAAGAAATTGTTCAAAGAGTTAAAAGCATGATTCAGGAGATTCGGTAAACTTGCAAACAGTAACCTTTCAGTAAAATAATCTATTCATCTATCTATTTATAAACAGCCACACACACATTTCCATGCATGTATACTGTATTACTAGAAGCATCAACCTGGCTCCTCAAACCTTTTTCAAGTCCAATAAGTAAATCTGTCTGCTTAAATTTACTTGTTCTGGGGAATCAAGTGTGAGAATGAGTAGCAAAAAAATAAATAGAAGTAAGTGAAGAGTGTATTTTCTGTTACTTGAATTTAGGCTCATTGAATGAGACCTTTCTAGAGTGAAATCTGAGTTGGCAAGGCAAGAAATCATAACCAAGAGAGAGAGAGAGAGAGAGAGAGAGAGAGAGAGAAAGAGAGAGAGAGAGAGAGAGAGAGAGAGAGAGAGAGAGAGAGAGAAAGAGAGAGAGAGAGAGAGAGAAAGAGAAAGTATTTATATGTGTTAAAAATAAGACAACTGGTAATATCAATAAAACTGTTTTGGGGGCTTGATTTTTGGATATACCTATGTAACATATGAGAAAATAGGGTAACTAATGTAACTGTGACTATCCTTTATTGAATATTTCACCTCAAAGAAGAAAAACTACATAAATAATATAGACATGGGAATAACTCTTCATACAAATCTCAAAATTCATTGAATGGAATATGTATTGTAAACTAATTAAGTTCACTGTGCAGTTATGAAATCACTGGTGGCACATAGAATCAATAACACAAATTATTCAGAAAACATGACTTACCTATAAAATTAGCTAAATCTAAAACAAAGAGGTAACACTGAATGCTTACACTACTGTGCACTAAAAAATAATGGAGATTTAAATTGGTAAAATGTTTTTGGAAATATTTTGAAAATATATAACAACAGTCTTAAAATTGTGTCTTTTGTCCATGGACAACTGTATTCAAATACATCATAAGAGATTTTGGAGTTATTTTCCAAATTTTGTTAAAAGTGATAAATATTTTCCCAAAAATGAATTTTCTGCATTTCAGATGAAGTCCAATACTACAAAAAAGCAAAACAAAACAAAAAAAATACTGAAAATATTACTATACAGAGTAGGCATTTGCCATTCAATAGATGGTTATTGCATCCTTGCTTTGTTCCATGCACCATCTTGCAAAGATGAACAAAAACAGCACTTATCTTCAAAGAATGTAAAGGTGTGTCTGTACCACCTCAATCTATTCCTGTTCTCTGGTCATGGTACACTGTTCTTTTTTATTGGATTTTCTTCTGTTGATAATTTAAATTTAGTCATCCTCAAGGCTCAGTGGTTATTCAGTGGAACCTGTACTTCCTTTGGTTTACAAGACATCTACCCAAATGTCTCACAGGAGCTATAAGTTTAACACCCCCTGAGCTAAAACTTATCATTTCTCTGAAACTTGAATGAAGGTACTTCAAAAAGTTCATTGAAAGTTTCATACTATCTTTCAATTCTGTTTTCTGTGAACTTTTTGAAATACCTTATATTACCCTCAATAACTCTTTGGCAAAGAGCATCACATTTTCCAACTTAGAGATGGTGGGATCATATCCTTTTGTACCACCCGTACACAGTCATATTGAATTCCTGTAAATTATGACTCTCCAGTAGTTCCTTCATCCAATTCTTTGTTCAGGAAGATCTATCTTTTCAAGAATGATATGTCCATGGCTTATCATAGCTCATGGCTTAGACTAGTGCCCAGCATGATTTTGTACTAGTTCAATAAATGTGTGCTAAAGGTTTGTTGAATGAACAAATGAAATACTTTGGAAATATCTTTAGTCATATTTCTGTTTAGGATAGGATAATTAACATTTTGGGGTGATTTAATTTCTACCACTATATGTTATGATTAAAAACAGATATACAAAATGAAACCAATTTTAACTTATATAGTTGTTGATGAAAATTGATTTTGATGGAAATTGATTTTGAAATAAGTTGATTTTGATTTCTTGGCTATAATTTCTTTTTAAGTATATCTTTTCTAGGAATGGCATGCATATCATAAAGTCTACTGTAGTGAGCTTCAGATATTAAAATGTCAATCATCCTGTAAACAATTGACCAAATATTGTGGAAATACAAATAATTCTTAGTATATTACATTGAAAAATTAATCTATTGTTAATAAAGCAAATATTACTTGTGTTTATCACTGAAATTCATATTTGAAAAGGATACAGCATTTTATATCTGTGAAGATTGTATTAGAAAGACAAAAGAAAAAATATTTAAAATAACATTGAAGAACACACTAGAAATTCTATGTAGGAAATTAATTCATTTAGTTCATCTTTAACATTTACAAGGAACTTATCATATGTCAAGGGTTACTCTTGGTAGTAGGATACATTAGTGAGCAATAGGCATAATGTTTCTTGCCTGCATGAGGCTTACATTTTCGTGATAGAAAATGAATGGAAACAGATGGTAAATGTATATGGTAAGTAACTAAATTATATATTACATTATAAATGGTATGAATAAAAGAGAAAGTGAAATAGAGTTAAGAGGAATAAAGAATGCTGAAAGAGGATGGTGGATTATAATTTTAAATATGGAATCAGGTTAGATGTCATCAGGTAGGAGAAATATAGTGAAAAAATGATTTGTATTTGTCTAAGTGAAGAGCATTTCTGATGTTGCAGATAGCCACTGCCAAAGCTGTGAGATGGGAGAAAGAAAAGAGTGCTATAAAAACTGCAAGGAGAAGGAAAAATTTAAATGTGGTTGTAGCAGAGTAAGTGATGGGAAGAAACTAGATAATAAAGTCATAGAGTTAATGGAGAGCTGGGTCCTGAAGATACTTTTAGGATATTATAAAGACTCTGGTTTTTCTTTGTGAAAAATTGGAAGACAATTCAGATTTCTGGCAAAGGATTAACATGATCTGGCCAAAATATTCAAGATCTGGCTGGTTATTTTAAATGTATGTGTCACAATCAATCAATCAATCAATCAGTCAATAAAAATAACTTGCTTTTAAGGACCTAGTGTGGTTTCTGTTTTCTTGAGTGGACCTTGTCTGATCATGGTGAATTGGATAAAGAATAGCTCCTAGCACTGGAGAGATGAAGCTTTTATCAGTAGAGATAGGAAAGTCATTGAATGTAGCAAGTTTTAGAGAATAAAAATTAATTTGAAATAATTTTACATATTAATAAAACATGTAAGTGAAGATAGTGAATAGTAATTTAGAATAAACTAATTGATCATTGATAAGAGAGTTCATCACTAGTGATATAAATTTGTGAGTGAACATATAGAATCACAGCAGAGACTAATAATGATCTAACAAAATATTTTCTCTTTTTCTTCCATTGTAATAATATTTTGGCTTATCATAAGGCTATTCAACCAGATATTTCCAAGACTCCCCATCACTGGTGAGTTAGGTTCTGGTCAATGGACTATGAGCAGAAGTCATATATATGAATTCCAGATGCAGTCCTTATGATATAAGGCATACTTCCTCCAAGCAATCTTCCTTCTCCCCAATTACTAAAACCCAGGTGTGGATTTCAACCATAAAGATAACAGCACCAAATGGGACTGTGAGGTAATGACTTGGATGACATAAGGTCCCTTAGGAGCAAACATAGACAACTGTTTTCAAAACTGCAATGTGAAAGAGACATTGCGTTTTATGTTTTGTATGCCATTGTATTTCAGGGTCTCTTTAATACTGCAGCTTTATTCGACCCTAAAATATAGAGACATAGAGCACCACATATGTAGTAAAATAGTTATTTAAAATTATCCTTAACTTTTTAGTGCAGGGTTAATTATATTTCGAAGAGTGATACAAATTTGCAGATGTGAACTCAGAGAAATTGCCAATTATGTTTAAAGCAATTATGACAGATAACTCTCATCAAAGTCTTGGCAATAAACAATCATTACTCCTTCCATTAACACTTCCTTTAGTTTTTTAGACAAACTCTTTGCAGAGTTCTCTTCTGCTAAAATCTGCTAACAGTGCAACTCATCTGCCTTTTACACCTTAAAATAAGTTTAATTGGGTAAGCACATATATTTCAGTGATCGTGATGTCAGGACATAGATCAAATATAAACTGTGCTTGTTCTAATTCTTTTTTATTCTCTTCTTTTCTTTCTACAACTTTTATTAAGATTTTTTTATTATCAGTTATTGATATATAGACATCAAAATCTACAATGTACATTTTTTAATGTAAATTTGCTTCCTCCGTTTTTATTCATTGTTAAAGTCCATATGTGATAATAGTATTGGTAGAAAACATTTGTACAGATTTATCTGCATGTTGACGTATTCTCTTCCCCAACCATATGTGATTAAAACAAACAATAAAGTCCTCTTAATTTTTTTTAGGAATCTTGTTTATAAATATATTCAAATATATCCATATCCATATCTATATTTAGTACATTAAAATTATAGTATTCTTAATAATGATCTGAACTCTATAATCTCTGGAAACACATTGTGACTCCAGTGTTGATATCAATTATCTTATTTAAATCAAAAGAAGTGGACAGCAGTACTGAATTGTAATTCTGGCAGGCTACCCACCATGTCTGAAACATATATTTTAGAAGGATATACTTCCACTAAACACCAACATTTTCAGTCATATCAAGAGGTAATGAGTTTATATTCCACATTTTTTTCTAAATATAAAAATAATGTGTGCTAACTTCTGCTTCCAGCCATGAATGGGACAATAGAGGATAATTTTACCCTCCTGATTTCAACAAGTAAAGAACTAAACAAAATTTATGAAACAGCAGTTTCAGACAGAAGACAAAAGGCGGCAGAAGACACTGATTCCTGAAGGAAGAGAAACAAATGAAGATACGCTCCAGTCTGCAGCCCAGGGAGGGGAACTATAAGCAGAGTCACTTGAGTTGAAGGGACATTGGTAGAATTGGTAGACCATGGTGGCTAGAGTTCACAGGGCAGAGCTCCAGAGAGAAAAGAGTTTCTTTCTCTCTCTCCTCTCTCTCTCTCTCTCTCTCTCTCACACACACACACACACACACCCAGAGAGAGAGACAGAGAGAGACAGAGATCCAGAGATTTGCAGAGAGACCCCACTGAGTCTTCTCAAACTGACCTTGATCAGAGAATATGCATGAGAAAATGACCAGAAGCTTGGGAAAGAATTGTTAGAAAGGAGCAAGTGGCACAATTCTTGAGATTCACACATGGTTATGAATTATTTGTGTTTCCACTAATCAAAGTAGGAAAGTCAGTAAAATATTGGGTACTGGGGAGAATACTCAGAAGGATATTATCTCCATAGTGAGTCAAATTTAAATGTAAAGTAAAGTAAAGCTGCTCTGGTGCTGACTAACGAAACTTAAAAGTAAGCTTTTAAAGGATAAAACTGTTTCCAAGTAAATTAAGTGTGTCACAGAATGAAGAGCAAAGATATATATAAAGAGATACAAAAGTATCTAGCACATAAAATGGTCATGATGTCTGACAACCAATTAACAATTACCAGATATGAAAAAAAAACACAAATCAGAAAAATGCAAACTATAATGAGAAAATTGATCGATGAAAACAGTTTAAGAAACAATACCTGATAGACTAGCTATTTAACTAGCTATTATAACTACTTTTCATATGTTCAAAAAAAGAAAGGTAAAGCATGAACTGTAGTTTAAAAACTGACATGTCAGCTATAGATTTGTCCTAAATGCCCTTTGTCAGGTTGAGTATGTTCATTTGTATTCCTAGTTTGCTGAGATTTTCATTTTGAATGAATGTTAAATTTTGTAAAATTATTTTTAGTGTGTATTAATAGGACCATATCTTTTTTTTAGTCTGTTAATATGGTAAATTGCATTGCTTGATTTTTAAAATTTTAAGTCATCTTTGCATTTCTGAGATAAACACCACTAAATCTTGGTTAACTGTTGGATTCATTTTGCTAAAATTTTGTTGAAAATTTTTGCATCAGTGCTTTTTTTTTTTTTTTCTTGTTTTATTCTAGGATATTGCTAGCCACATAGACTGAGTTTGGGAGTGTTCTTTTTCAATTTTCTGGAAGCATTTACATAAAATTAATATTATTTCTTCCTCAGATTTCTGGTGAAACCCACCATTGAAGCTATCTAGGCCTTGAGCATTTTTTGGAGGATATTTAACTGCAAATTCAATTTCTTTGATAAATATTGGGCTATTCATGCTATGTATTTCTTTTTGAGTGAGATTTAGTAGTTTGTCTTTCAAGGAAATTGTCGATTTCATCTATGATGTCAAATATATTTGCATTAAGTTGTTCATAATATTCCCTTATTCTTTAACTGTCTATAGAATTTTTAGTAATGTTCACATTCTCATTCCTTATATTGGAGAATATATTTCCCATTGTCCTCTCTAAACATTTCAGGCAGAACATATAGCTCTCTTTAAATTAAAAAAAAAGACATAGAACTTTCTTGTCCTATTAAACAAACTGTTCTTCTATCAAGGCTACTCTTTAGCCCAGCAAAAGGAGAATCCATTACGTAGAGCTTCTTTATTTTTATTTATTCATACGGATTATATATTGGTTCACTAAAATTCTGTAGCAAAGGGATGCAAGTGTTCTGATGTGACAAAATAGTCCAAACAGCTTAAGGCAGGGTCCATCATTCAGAGACATACAAGGTAAGTTACTACCTTTCCTTTCCACATGCATGCATGTTCTGACCCAGTGATAGCTACAAAAACAGGTCTTAAATGTTGTCTAAAATGTATAACTGCACTTATTGTGAATTCCTGTTTTTCAACCTGAACATAATGTTTTTTTTAACTTCATCTAGAATATTTTTAGAGTGGAAGGCAACTCTTTTGTATCATGCTTTCCAATCATCGAACTCCATAAACAGGGAAGGAACCCCAAGCATTTGGAATAGGCCACTTGAGATTCTACGTAATTTTAAGAGCAGATTCAGTGGATGTTTTGGTAAGAAAGAAAACACATTCCACATAGAAATCTTAAGAAAATGCTGTACATTTTTAGGCCAGGGCTATCTGGGTGCATTTAAGAGTCCATATTATGCACTAGCCTGTCCATAAAGGAAAGACTCAAGGAGCTTCTAATGTTTACAGAAATAATATTTAGAACTGCCAGACTGATTTATTTATACCTCGGTACATCATTTTGTTACTGTATTATTGGTGTAAGCATTCCCTAGTAATTCAATCCTTTTTTTCTAATCCTTCAGCTTGACAAACAGCTTTGGGTACATTGCCTAAGAATATATATGCCCCCACAACTATCTCTCACCTCCCACATGCTAATATCCTGGATGTAATACCATTAACTTCTTTAGCTCTTTTCTCTGTGAATAAAGCCCAATTCTGTTTACCTTACAGAATAATAAATTTTTCCATTATTTCACCAGAAAGAAGGAAGAATATTAGACGAGAATTTCAGAGAATTACTAGATATATTTGCAGTAAAATGTGCTCTAGACTTCAAATGATATCTATGTATAGCCAATCAAACTATCAATAAAACTGATATTGAAAACAAACGTAACTATAAGTATTAAATTACTATAGTATGACCAAGATAATGTGGTCCCAAAGTTATTAAATTATTGTGCACGTTTGAAAAAGTAAGGTGAGCTAAAAATAAATAAATAAATACACAAACAAATGGGGTGGTGGGGGCAGGAAAGAAGACACAACAAACACAACAATTCCTTGAACTTCTTAAGACAAGTGAACAGATATGATGTTGATGTGTGGGTGAGGGGAGGGAGGAATTGGTAAAGGGACATGAAAATCAACTACATTATATATTGATAAAATAAAAAACATATAATAAAAAGAAAAAGTAAGGTGTTGCTAAAGGGTTTTGTTAAGTCTATAAGTGAATCACTAAAATTTCAAATCCTTATGCTAATTTATCTTTGAATGATAAATCCTGTGGTACAATTTGCATATCAATAGCTAAGGAACTATGAAATTAAAATAAAGTCATCACAGAGTTATTCGTATAACTTTGAAAATAAAAATAAGATGCTGTCAAAAATATAAAATTACTGAGTCAATATACAATAAAATATAAAATAAAAATAGAAACTTACTAAACAGAAATGTAAGCCAAGACATGTATCTTCTTGTTCTTTAATGTATTTGTTTTAATGGAAAGTTTCTCTTTTGATGACAACCTTTAACATTTAATTTATATTTGTTCACATCTATTTAAGCCTAGGTAAAATTAATTGTCATGTGCTGAATATATATCCTGTATCGTATAAATGTTATATGTGCCAAGCTTTTAAGTAAAGATTAAAGTATATATTAGTTTAGCTCCAATTCAGTAGTTCTAGCTGTAGTTTTAATAATCATGAAACCATATTTTCCACTCCAAATAGTGGAATAACTTTCTGGTACGGAATTCAGAAATGAAGATGCTCATTCATCATTCTTAATGTGAAAAATGTGGCTCATTATCACTGCATTGTCCTTGCATGGCCATAGTGCATCAAACTATACCTATTTAGTCAAAAATCAAGTTGAACTTAAAAGGGAGAAAGTCATAAACCCTAACATTTCTGTATTAAAAATCATTGGCCTCTCACTAGGGCAACTGCCGTAATTCTGCCCTCTGCTTTCTCATGTACTTCTTTCAACCCATTGTACAAAAAGCAGAACTTCCTAAAACATAAAATGTATCATGTTATCCACTTGCACTTGAAATTTTTTGCACTTGGGAAAGAACTGACATGTCTTAAAATCATCTATAAGGCCCTACGTCTTCTGCACACTGCAGAGCACCCCTACCAGATCTCTAAGCACAATGTTTTAGACACAATGGCTGCTTTCAGACTCAATATTATTCCGAGCACCCTTCAGTGTAAGAGTCTGTACAGCTCTTCCCTTTTGCTTGGAACTCTTTCCGAACTGCTCTTTCATTCTTCTATTCTAGTAGGTCTCAGAATAAATGTAAGTTCTGAGAGGTATTTCCTAAACACATTATCCAGAACTAGTTGGCTTCCCTTAATCTGTAACCTGAATCACTACAATTTCTTCTTTTCTTAATGGTACTTGTCATACTTTATTTTATTATTTGGCTGACTAATTGTATTTCTCTCTTCCTTTTTATACTGCAAATTTCATGAGATTAGGAGCTGTATTTGTTTGTCTTTATACTTCCAACACCCAGAACAATGTCGGCACAAAGTAGGTGAATAGTAAATATTTTAAATAAATAAGTCATCTGTACTAATTGTATTTCTCTCTTCCTTTTTATACTGCAAATTTCATGAGATTAGGAGCTGTATTTGTCTTTATACTTCCAACACCCAGAACAATGTCGGCACAAAGTAGGTGAATAGTAAATATTTTAAATAAATAAGTCATCTGTACCAGACATCTGGATGATTAATTTTTTTACAACTTCTACCTACTGTAAGACTGATATTTTAATAGAAAATAATGTCACTTGGTTTTTTCTAATAGCTTTGATGAATATGAAAACAATCTACTCATATTCTCCTGCCCTCTTCCTCTTGTGACTAATAGTATTCATTAGCAAGTTGGTTTTTAAGAATCATGAGAATACTTGGAGTTTATATAGGAACAAAATTTATATCATTAATATAATTCCTACTAATAGCCCTTTGGTAAAAAGCTCTAGAAGGTCACTGTGGCGGGATAGACAAACGTGTGCAAAGCCAAGGGATCTCCTGAGAGTAAAGAAATAGATATCCTTCCTCTTTAAGATTTAAGGTTATTAGGATATCTGTGATTTAAAAAAAAAAAAAAAATGTGTACCAGAATTGATTGACATCGGGAGTGCCTAATGGAAATGAACTTGTGGTAGCATGGAGTCTGGTCAGGTAACCCAGGCTGAGCACCAGGGACAAAGGGAAACTAGAGAGGGCTGGCTCTGGCACATGTGGCTATTCTGTGAAGCTCTGCTGAGATCCCCGCCTTAACATGAAGGGAACACTCTGGCAATAAGTTTGTCAGGGGAAGGCTGCAGAGGCTGCTCAGTGTGCGGGGTGCCCTGCAGTCGCGCTCAGGCCCACCTCGCAGGGACGCATCGGCAGGCCACCCACCGGGGGAACCGGGCCAGAGCTGGAGCAGCGGTCTCCTCCCACAAGTGTCCCACCCAGGCAGGTGGAAGCTGTCTGCAGTGCTGCCTGTGCACGCCTGTGCCCCTTCTGTCGGGCGGGTGCCACCTCGGAACCCCCAGCACGAAGCAGCGTGTTCTGCCGACAGCGGCAGATTAATTTTTTTGGCGGTGGAAAGGAAAACAAGTACATGGTGAAATGAATATACAGAATTTTGCAACCTTCTAGTCACATGAGTTGGGACAAGCCAGTGCCCGGCTGAGCCACGTTGGAACCTGAGGCAAAAGGAAAAATACGTGCTTTGCTCCCCCGGATTAAACGAAAGCAAACTTTCCAAAAATAAATTTAAAATGTGATTGAACTTTGCCAAAGCAGGAGTTGCTGAGGCTGAGAGTGATGGCCTGGAGGACGCTCAGCAGGCATGCAAATGGAGAGGCCCACAGCTATCTGTCCAAGTAGATAACTGATTTACATGTGATGCCATCCGAAATCTCTAAGACCAAATAATGTCTGGATCCATGAACCCCAGGGTTCACAGCATAACTGTGTCAACTAGGGCCAAGTGCTGATGGTCAGGTCAGTGGGCTTGGGCCTGTCCTTGAGAAAGAATGCAAGTACTTAGAAGAATAGAAAGACAGTATTGGCTGAGATTCCAACACCAACCTGAGAGAAAAATGCATTTCTAATAAAACTAGGAATTTTTTCTTTTTATTCATCTTTGTGGGAAAAAAATAAATGTCTTAAGAGAAAAGCAAGAAAAATATCACAAATATGTCCACCTGCATCAATCTCAAACATTTTTATTGACACTATTGCCATCATCTTAATACGTAGCTTACTCCTGATGCATTTTTTCTCACCCTTTAGTACTCAAGTTCACCTTTATACTCTCCTGAAAGCCATCCCCACTCTGTATCTAGTTCCACCGTTACCAAAAATTATCCCACTTCTGGGCTTGTACTGTACCTCAGTTTTCCTCTACATAACAATTTCCATACTTTATTGAAAGCATTTGCTTATTTTTATCTTTTCTTTTTTTTTTTTTTAGTTTTTTAAGGGTAGGAATCATGTTTTATTTGCATTAACGTGATAAAGTGTCGGGTACATACTAAGAGTTCTAAAAGTTTTTCTATAAAAAACAAGTGAGGTGAATTACATTAAAGTGAAAATAAGGCTCTTTCAAGCAAATGGTATCAGAGCGTAAGCCTTGCACACACATATAATTTCAGAGACATCTTTATTCTAGTTTACTTATGGTCATACCAGTCTTAATATATTAACAGAACAACCATTCATAACTATGAACTCTAAAGTCAGAATGCTTGAATTTAAATCTATGTTCTACTATTTACTAAAAGTGTGACCATGAGAATTCACCTAACACATCTAAGTCTCAGTTATATCATCTTTAAAATACAAATAATGTAACCTTTTTTAATAGTATAAATTAAAAATTCTGAAATTCCCTTCTTTAATGTTATTTCTGTGAAATAGACATTGACTAAATGTTTAGTTTAAATGGCCATGACCCCCCATGCCTACAGCCAACCCAGCAATGACCACCAAGCCTCCTCAGGAAGCGCCCCAGGCTCTCCTGAGCTGGGGTGGTGGGGGATCGAGGGTCTCAGCTACACCCCCCAGCACATGTAACCAGCCCAGTGATGCCAACCCAGCAATGACCACCAAGCCTCCTCAGGAAGCGCCCCAGGCTCTCCTGAGCTGGGGCGGTGGGGGATCGAGGGTCTCAGCTACACCCCCCAGCACATGTAACCAGCCCAGTGACGACCACCAAGCTGCAGCAAGAAGGGCTCCAGGTTCCCGAGCTGGGATGGTGGGAGGCAAGGGCTTTTGCCACACCCCCTTGACACCTGCACCCAGCTCAGCAATGACCAAGCCACCACAGGAAGCCCCCTGGTCTCCCCTATGGGAATGTGCAGGGTGCCATAGGCCTCAATCCCGCCCCTCCTCTTTCCTCCTTCTTCCATCACATTTTCTTCCCCTTTCCTGTCTCCCTCTCCCTCCCAACTGCTCTGCAACAACATCATAGAATGTAAAAAATAATAATATCAATAAAGCCATCAGACAGAAGAAAAAATGATTGTTCAAGGAAGCACGAACTAAACAGTCACCATCTGTTTGATGGCAACTGAAAATAATTCAGGAGGTATGGTATTGTTTCCCATTGAAAGAACACTGAGGTCTGTGAGAAAATGTGAATATTGAAAGCATCAGCACAATGGTGAGCAAGCTTCTGTTGAATTGTGGAGGACTGGTTTTCAATAGAAACCATAACAAAAGGAACTGCAACCAAAATCTGGCTCTCTAGAGGGTTACCCATTGCAGACCAACTGAGCCTAAGAGTTCTGGGAAGTTTGCTGGGAGAAGATCTGCATGTGAATGATCCTTGGAATTTTAATGTTAATAAACAACCTGAATTCATTTGAATACCTCTAGCGGACCCTGTCAGTGCCCATCTATATCCCACTGGCCTTCGCCATTTCTGTGCATTCAGGCCCTAGTTTCAATGCCAGTCATTCTGTCTTCTGGACTGAGGGCTCTCTCTGGCCACAGAGTCATCTCTGCTCAAGTGCACAGCAGGTCAAAAGTGTGGGGGAATAAAAGAACCCTCAGAACATAGCATTTAACCAATAGGAAATGGTAGATAATTCCTGAACCCTAATTCCTGAACCTGTCAAAAGAAATAACTACAAAATGCATTCTTTATTTGTATACAGAATTCCCAGGTGAGATTAAGTTCCAGTGTCTCAGAGCTTGTAACACACTATTGGCTTTTTCCTTTCCCTACCTATATTAATTTCCTGGGGCCACTGTAGCAAACTAAATGAATGACATAAAATAACAGAAGTATGTTAGTTTATTTTCTCAATTCTGGATGCTAGAAGTATGAAATCAAGGTGTTGGAAGGGCCATGCTTCCTTTGAACTCACTATGAAAGAATTTTCTTTACTTTTTTCTTGATTCTGATGATTGCCATAAATCCTTGGCATTCCACATCATACAGCTGCCTCACTTCCATCTCCACTTCCATCATCTCATGGCCTACACATCTTTACTGTGTTCTCTTCTGTGTCTTTGTAACTCAATTTCTCTCTCCTTTTTCTTATGAAGACACAAATTATTGGATTTAGGGACTACCCTAACCCAGTATGATCTTATCTTCATTATATCTGCAAAGACTCTATTTCCAAAGGAGGTCATATTCCAGGTGGGTGTGGATTTTGGGAGGTAAACCAAGTCAACTGTGTTTTCTACATCCAATGTTTCTTAAGATCACCTCTCAAAGAAACCGCTTGCACTTAAATCCTTGCTTCAGGATCCACATACAGGAGAATGCTAACTCCTTGCCTAACAACTGTGCAAAGGTCTCACAGAAGGTAGATGCTTGTCAGGATGAAAACTTCCACCTTCCCTCATTGCTTTTAGACTAATATATAGGATCAAGCCTCATTGTGGCTTAATGGGAGAAGAACTGTGTCTGCTTTATGAGGATGGAGATTATCCAACAAAAGAGCAGGAGAGCCCAGCTATTAGAAACAAACCCAAACCAGGAGATCATGAATTGTGATGGCGCTCGGTCAATGGAGGTTGAAACAAGGCTGAATAAAGCAGAGATCTGTAGTAATTGAGTTTCTATCATGTGATTTCGTAATGTCTTGTCAAGGACACCTGGAGGTAGCTCTAATATGCTGGTGAGATGATTTCTCCTAGCATAAAAAATTAAAACAAAACAAAACAAAAACAAGCAAAAATCTAGGTGATAAGTGGAAATGAGGTGAAAATGCCAGAATTGCCTTGGGATCAAAAAGGCTGAGAGGTTAGCAAGCTAGAATAGATTTATTAGATAAGATTAGAAAACCCAGCAGTTGACTCTAATCTCCAGAAGTGCTCTAAGGATAATTACTTCCTTAAGGAATGCACTAATGAGGATTCATCAGCATTGTTGAGAAGCCAGTTGTAGCTGTTCCCAACAGGGTGGGGCTGATGGTAGAAAGGCTGCTATGTAACCGGATTATGTAATGTTATTGAGGAAGATACAATTCCAAAAGAACAGAGGTCATGTTTTGGCACTTAACCATCAGAGACAAGGTAGACATAACTACTGATTTAGTAATAGGAAGAGTGAATGACACTCTGTTACCTTCAGAGATCTGTGGATGGCTAACAGACTACGGTGTTCTTAGGGGTAAGGTAGATGGACAGCCACTGCATGCGTTTCTTGACTCTACAATGAAGAAAGTTGAAGAGTGAGAGAATGGGAAACTGATGTTAATTCCCATAGTGGAAAAATCACAATCCTTGGCCCAATTTCCGGGCCAGGGTTATTTCTCAAAAGCAAGGTCCTTTGATTGAAGGGGATGCCAATGTTCTTTGAGAAATAGCCTTTAATGCTACAATATGTGTATTTAGTGATAATTATTCCTCTCTATATCAAAGACACTTGTGGCCATTCCCCAGAGTAATTGTATAATGGGGAAAGAGGAACACTCAAACCTTTTGAGAACTGTTGTAAAGAGTTTGAGCTGTCATTAATACTGGTGGCCCCTGGTTACAGTGGTAGTTTCAAATCCCAGGGAATGACTAAAGTATTGCCCAAAGCTATTTCACAGTTGGTCCAATGGGTCTCAGTAACATATGCTACATTATCAGGAAAATTTCTAGACTGACAGAGCATTGGAATGGAGTCCTACAGGCATAGCTAGTGGCCTGGTTATGACATCTTGGTAGGCAAGGAATTGTTCTTCAAGATAAAATATACATAGGGTTCAAAAGTCAGTATATCATAATTTATTGTATTGTGTGGAATATGTGGGTTTGGAATCCATGGGATGGAAATAGAAGAAATATTTGTCCACTATTCTGAGTGAACTGCATGTGGAATTTCTGCATCTTCTCCCTGTGTATGTCAGCCCTGCTTGATTAAAGTCCCTGGTCCCTGAAAGGTCCTTTTCTCCTAGAAGACACAGTAAGTTGAAGCTGTGGCTGATTCCTGGTCACTTTGAGATCCTTATGCCAGGAAACCAGAGAGCAAAAGAGTCACCAAACAAGCAGAAAAAATTAACAATGCTACTATATAGTGAACCGAGAAAACAATACCTGGAACTCATGGAATTGGTGTTTTCATGACTAGTAACAACTGTGAATGGGCAATTGTATCAGCTATGGCCTGACACAGGGAGGGTCACCTGGGGCTCAAATTCCACCTTGAAAGTAATCTAGACCAACAAAACTGCTGGTTGTGGATGAGGGAATCTAGGAATGGCATGATGAATATTACTGCCTTTGGACAAGTTGAAGCAGTGGCAATTGTGGGAATCCCAGGAACTCTTATAATTTTTTGTTTGCTTAGTTTAGTTTTGTTTTTAATGAAAGTTGACCAGCAACAATATTGAAAATTTGTGAGAGAAAAGAGTAAAATTAACTTGGTATACAAGCAGATTGAATGGTTCAAGTGGTTTACTGTAGCAGATGTGGTTGGAGCCCCATCCAGATTCCCTCAGCCTTCTCTACTTTAAAGCCAGGTGTCTGAGTTTACTGTCCTGTGTCTCTTTGCCTGAGGGTGTTATCTAGTTGGTAAAGTCTATGAAGCTAGAAATTCTGGGAAATTAGCACCCCTTTTCTCCAGAACTCTTTAACCAATTACTAGTAGAATTAGTGGAATAATAGTTTAGCTCCTGGATTTTCAGATTTTCCTAGATGGAATAACTTCTAGTTGTATGGAATGGTTTTGTGTTTAATTTGCTTCCTACACTTTTCTGTTTCACTTCCTAACTCCTCTAGGGTATTTCCTGACATTAACTTTCAAATAAATTACTTGCTTTTGAATCACTGTCTTGAGGGAACCCTAATTAAGACAACCTTCAACTAGTGATGCAAGTCATTCTAGTTGCATAGATATGTCTTGGTTGTCACTACTTTTGTTTGTAAAACAACAAATATAGTGTCCTGCGTGGTCTGTTGTACAGCACTTTGTTAATTAGATATGCAACTGGTTTATTAAACCACACAAACTGTAAATTCAGTGAGTATAAATATAAGTAACGTTGTTCATATTTATTGCTTGTGTTTTTATTTTTTCATTTATCCCCAACTCAATATTAGGTATCTCTCCTGTGTAATGAATAGTAAATTTTTTAATAATAAGATATATGATTTTCTAAACATTTTACCCACACTTTCCATTATTAATTTCAATGGAAGCCTGTGTTTAAACCCCCAATTAAAATTAAACTCAAATCATATATCTTCTTCTTTCCTCAACCAGTACATGCATAGTAGTTTTAGTCCCAGAGATTTGGAGTAAAGAGTAAGCAGAATCTATTTTTTTATTATTTGGTCTCTTTCCAATGGAGGTCAGTGTATTGGAGCTATGTCTTTTCCTGGGATTCTGGGATTCTTTTCTCTCTCTCTCTCTCTCTCTCTCTCTCTCTCTCTCTCTCTCACACACACACACACACACACACACACACACACACACACACACACACACACACACATCTGGGTCTATTTCCCCTGATGTTGTGGGAGAAAGGAGAGAAAAAGTACACAGCAGGCCTCTTTTTAAAAATTGGGCACATATCAGTGGTGAAATGCACCAGGTCTAAGTCTGATTTGGTCTGACTTTCTTTGTTGCTTGTCAGTACCCCTGAAAGGGTATTCTGCAGAGATGAGGGTCAAT
This sequence comes from Galeopterus variegatus, assembly GCF_000696425.1. Classification (NCBI taxonomy): domain Eukaryota; kingdom Metazoa; phylum Chordata; class Mammalia; order Dermoptera; family Cynocephalidae; genus Galeopterus; species Galeopterus variegatus. The sequence goes on along the minus strand of NW_007731341.1, from coordinate 91,024 downwards.
TTTTTAGCTTCAATTTTCATTTGCTGCTGATATTCTTAGAAAACCTGTTTTTTTGCTTTTTTTTCCTGAAAGCTGGGAGAACTTGGGAGAGCATTTCACATTCTTTTTTTCCTAGAAACACCATTTTATAATCCTTACTCATCTGTGGTTTTAAGCTTCTCCAGCAAGCCTTTGCCTTCAAGATGTGGGCACAAATTTCCGTATCTACATTTGCTGCCAAACTTCAGTTGATAACGACAAAATTATAGTGAGGTTTTCCTCTTTACATCTTATTTGCAGTAATATGACAAGACCACATTTTCCTGCCTTAGGAAATGCACAGCTAGAAAATGAGATATATCACCATTTCTGGTAAGAACTGTCAAATTTTTAAGCCTGTACTCTGACCTATCTTACACCCTTTATTTGACATACAGAGAAAAAAGGTCAGTTATTTACAACTTTGAGAGCTCTCTCTTCTCTATATTTTCCTTAGTCCTTTCTTTTTTTCTTCTGATTTTTAATAAAGATGAGAGAGTTGCTGGAATTATGGTAAGGGTAGCAAAGCCAATTAGGCTAATCTAACAAGCTATCGTGGTTATCTCTTGCTTTGTAATAGCCCACTCAAAAACTTATTGACTTATAATAAGAAAAATCATTTCTTTTTTTCACATAGCTGCAATTTAATCTGGTCCTGATGGGGGATTTTGTCTCCATTCCATTGGCACAGCTGGAGCAGTTGGACTGGGGCTGAAGGATCTACTTCCAGAAGTGTCTCAGTCAACATGGCTAAAAAGTTGGTGCTGGTTACCAGCTGGGTACTCAGCCACGGCATCGGCAAGAGTTCTTTGCCACATGGTCTTTCCATGGGCCTGCTTGGCTTCCTCGCAATGGCAGTTTGGGCAAAGAAACTGGTTCATCACTTCATTGATATTCTATTAATCAAAATAGTCAGAGAGCCCTGGGATATTCAAGAAGAAGGAGCATAGAACCACCTCTTTATGGAAGGAGTGATAGAGAATCTTAATATTGCCATAAGCTCTGAGACAAATGCCCAGTTACTTGTGCTCTCTTTAAAATGGTGGCTAAGACTGTAATCCCCCTTAGTCCTCAGTAGTGGGACGTATTAGAAGCCCTAATCGACATTTTGTTTACAACAATTTAAATGCATTTGTCCTAATTTACAGCCATTACCTTAGCTGTGTCAAGAAAACATTTAATATTATTTGTACATTTTCACCTCTTGCATATACATTTTACTAACATTAGGTTCATAGTTTTATGAAGTGAATAATTTTTAGAATCCTTTTATCTACAAGAAGAACAAAAGAAGTAGAAAAGGAAGTACATTTAAGCTAAGTTTTGAATACACTCCTTTAGCACATCAAAATAGTGCTTCATGAAGTTGCTGTCAGCTAGATCAGTTTGGATTTTTCTCCATTGCATTTTCTGTACCTCTACCTCTCCTGTCTTTTAATGTTTTCAAATCACTGCTGATGTGTTGTGCCTTTCCGATATTTTTTCTTTGTCACTAGCAAGAAGTGATCCGGTATTAAGCATAAGTATAACAGGGGGACCCTCAGATTTTGTTGATAAGAAAATCATCTTGAATAAGAGTTGTCTTGTCTGTGCTTAAATATCTGTTGCATTGATGTTTTTTCCTCAACAACCACGTCTTCCTTGAGAGAGGAATAGCCTTGTGGAGGCAAGTCTCTATGTGTGAATAAAAAGAGGATTAGCTTTAGGGGAAATTATCTGTGTGTTGCAATGAATTCTTTTCTNTTCTCCATTGCATTTTCTGTACCTCTACCTCTCCTGTCTTTTAATGTTTTCAAATCACTGCCAATGTGTTGTGCCTTTCTGATATTTTTTCTTTGTCACTAGCAAGAAGTGACCCGGTATTAAGCATAAGTATAACAGGGGGACCCTCAGATTTTATTGATAAGAAAATCATCTTGAATAAGAGTTGTCTTGTCTGTGCTTAAATAACTGTTGCATTGATGTTTTTTCCTCAACAACCACGTCTTCCTTGAGAGAGGAATAGCCTTGTGGAGGCAAGTCTCTATGTCTGAATAAAAAGAGGATTAGCTTTAGGGGAAATTATCTGTGTGTTGCAATGAATTCTTTTCTGTGGCTTTCTTTTGAACTGGATTACCAATGTCTCTCACGAATAGAAAATCGGGCAGCTGAATTTTATGTCATTTTGATGAAATGAATAAATTCAGCGGGGACTACCACTGGTACTGAGGGTCCCTAAGAGAGGAGAGTTTGTGCTTATTTTGAAAAGTTTCAGTTAAGAACAAAAGACAATAGAAGCTCCAAACAGGCATGCCGATTTCATGTTTGCCCGAGGCAAACCAAATGTTCACTGTAGATTTACTGTTGAATTGTGAGAGCAAAGGGCTATAAAAGCAAAAACAATCTTTGTTCTTCCTCTTTTTCCCATTGTGGTTCCCTGATACCCTGAAGTAATATGATTTTTTTTTTTTTTTTTTTTTTTTGG
>NW_007731341.1:79808-87930 GCF_000696425.1 Galeopterus variegatus | reverse complement strand
TGGGGAGGGGAAAATTTAATATTTTATAATTTCATAGGAATTTTACTAATCTGGTATCATTTATCCTGTCAACAATATCATATGTTAAACAAGAAACTGGAGACTCAGAAGAGACTTACCTAAATTAGCAGAGCTAAGGAAAGGCTAAACATGGGTTCAGACTCATACTTCACTCACCTCAAAAATCTGATCATTCCTTTATACGTTATAGTTCCTACTGGTTCCAGAAATTGTCAGGATTATTTACTCTCCTATTAAAAAAAAGTTTTGCAGTATATTCATCCTATTAAATAAGCAGAATCCCTTGATAATTTCTCATATGACTGATGTCCACAAGAGAGAAGAAACACACAAGAAGAATGCCATCTAAACACTGAGGCAGAGATTGGAGTGATGCATCTATACAAGCCAAGGAATGCCACTGATTGCCGGTTGTCACCAGATGCTGGAACAGACAACCCTGTGATTTCAGACATCTAGCTTCCAGAACTATGAGTCAATATATTTCTGTTGTTTTATGCCACCACTCTGCAGTGCATGTTGCAGCATTCCCTGGAAACTAATACACCATATGAAGGAGTAGAGAATTTCTCCATAGGACCTCATTTTAATTTACATCATAATTACATCTGAAAAGACCCTGTTTCCAAATAAAATCACAATCACAGGTTAACAGGTGTTAGGACTTCAATATATATTTTGGGGGTATACAATTCAACCCATCACATATAGAAGTTACACAGCAGAGATCAGTTAAAAAGCAATCAAGCAGAAAACTGTATAGCCTGGAGAAACCAGGTGGATGCAGAAATATTGGTATCCGTGTATGTATATATATATGTGTGTGTTTGCGTGTGCATTATTGAATTGGAATTCATGCATTACTTTTAGTCTAGTTTCTCTTTTTGAAATGGGTGTGAAGTTGTGGAAAGTTAGAAATTTAGACAGACTATTTCAATGATCTGGTTCATTTCCCTCCTTTTCTCTTCTGTAAATAATTTACCAATTTTAAGATTTCTTAGCTGGAGTTTTATCTAGAAGAAATCTTTCTATACGTTGCTATTAGGGCTTTCATATTTTTTTCTCCAAGAAATTTCTTGAATACTCCAATGTTTTAATTATAAAAAATTCTATTTTGGGACCCATAGATTTATTATCTTTTTTCACACAAGCAGTAATTGATCAATACAAAGATACTTACAAAGTTTATGTAAAGATTCGTATTATCTCTTAATTCCATTTTTTCACAAACTTCTTAAAGTATCCTCATACTTTCTTGATGAATTTTTATAATTAATAGTCATATAGTCATATAGTCTTGAAAACATATTTTAATTTTTTAGTATTTAAAGTATTATTAAGATCATTTTACATATTTATCTCGAATAGCTAAAATTATACCTTAGTAATTATGTGCATTCAGTTAATATAAGGAATAGAATACACACTATAAAGTTGAAAGCAGCTTTATAGATCTTCAAGGCCCTCATTTTATAGTAAGACACACGTGCAGAGGTCAAGAAGGCATTCATCCGGAAAGCTAGAATAAAAATCTTTAGGTCAACACTAATTTAATTTGTTGTTAAAAGTAAAACGTCTCTATTTTAAAAAGAACTTTTGCCCACCATGCAAAAGCATCAGTCCTTTTTGAGCAAAATACATTGGTTAAACTGTTTAGAATTCAAGTCTTTATTTTTTTGCACACATTTTTATTTGTGTGTTGCTTGTTCAATTCCTGTGGGTCTGTCTATGCTTGCCTATGAAATTTTAAACGCTATTTTAAAATTTGATAGAGTTATGTTATTTTATTTTCTTTATATTGTTTGTTTTTTCAATAACAATAATCTCATAATATACTAACACTTGGATGTCTTAAAATCAGGTTATTTGCTTTTGTTTTGGAAACTAGAGTGGTAAAAATTATCCATGTTACCTGTCTCTCCTATTTTAAATGTGCTGGCTCTGGCTTTTATATGGCACAGATTTCAGAGCAATCAAAGTGGCAGGCAATAGTTATGAATTTTTATTCTTTCCTTCCAGTTCAAAAAATAGCTACTTAGATGCTATACCTAATTTGGAAAAAAGGGCATTTCTTCTGTGACTTATATTCTTTCTCTAATTAGGCTTCTTAGGTGATGAACTAGTGAACAGAAAGAAGCCATAGAGGGCACATGGTGAACATGGCAGTGAAGAGTGGAGCTGTGCTCACCAACTCTTCTTCAAACCCAGATGCTGGCCATCAAAGGCACACATCTTGCAGACGTCATTAACTTTTCGGGGGGATGTGCAATTCATGAAGAGTGTCACTATGCTGAGAAGGTTACACCAAATTCTAAAATATATTCCATAGCAGAGAGCTTTGTGAGGTGGTATTGGGTGTTCTGAGAGGGCAAAACACTATTCCAGGGACAAGTAATTTTGGGAAATTGTGCATTAAAGATAGTTAACTAGAGTCACTTAATTCAGAATTTCTTAAATTCCTGAATATCATAGTGTGCATTGTGAGTAACTGCAAATAAGGATGTACTGTCTGGCATTTTTCAGGCTTCATAGAAATTTACTTTATCTGAATGTATCATGGTACTTAATTTCAAAAGCCTTCTTTTTAAGAAACAATGACCCTGTAATAATAATTCTCTTCCTTTGTGAGAATGACATTAAAGATGAAAAAATAAAAATTAGTCTCGTAGGAGATAGTCCCTGGAATTTAGTATAATTTGGTAAAGTCAATACTGAAAACACAAGACAAAACCTTCTATAAATTTAGAATTATAAGAAGGAAAGTATTATATTATTAATCTGATAAAGAATTTATTTTTAAATTGAAAGTATTGGCCCATAGGGTAGCAATTCTCAGTGAGCCTGAATAAGAATTAAAGCTATTCTATTTTGACATTCTTTTACTTCGATTTATTTTACTGAAATTTTGACAATTAAAAAACTAAACTACCTAAAAATGTAATGAATTTTCCATAAATAAAAGTCTTAGTTATTTTGAATTACTTTCAAATAGTTTATTATTTTAAGTTAAGTTAAATTTCATCATATACATTTTATAGCAGTTAAAAATATGTTTTTCTCTTGACACAGCTTTACTGATTTCTCTTTGCCTTTCAAAAATATTTCCTCATGCCCCTTACATTTTATGAGGAGGGGGAGGTGCAGCAAAACTGCAATGTATATCAAAATGAAATTCTCATATTATCTTTGAAGGCTAACTTTTTTATTAGAAGTCTAAAATTAAGTTTATTAAATGTTGAATAGTTGTTTTCCACTTTCGCTGAAATGAAAACAAAACAAAACAAAATTTAAAAAAATATATATGATGTAAGTACCTTGAGACTCTGGTTCAAATATCATATTAGAAGTCTAAAATTAAGTTTATTAAATGTTGAATAGTTGTTTTCCACTTTCGCTGAAATGAAAACAAAGCAAAACAAAATTTAAAAAAATATATATGATGTAAGTACCTTGAGACTCTGGTTCAAATATCAAGAAATATTTTCTAAAATGATATCTGTAAAATAAAGTGAATTCTTGTGTAGACCACAAGAACTGATTGTTTAGTTAACATGTTTTATTGTTTGGAGCAGAGCACAATAAACTCAGTGGACATCTTTGTTCCTTTCTGGTTCCTTCTCTTCAATAAAAATAAATCTTGACTTAATGTGTTAAGTAAAGGCTAACTTTTAAAATATGATTTGCCTTTGAAAAATTAAGCATCACTGTTGTTACTTAGAATAACTGACCGCCAGAGTTAAACATGTTAAAACCCCATCTCATTTTATGAAGCACTTTATTGTAGTCTTCCAGTTCAAGACACTAATTGACAGATAAAAACTACTTTACACAGTAAATATCGAGAGATTAACAATGGTATAGCTAATTAAGCTTTCTCTCTCGTCTTTCAAAATTTAAATTATCCCCCTAACCACACACCTATTCAGAAAAATACTTTTATACTTACCCATCTTTTGTTACCTCCTTTAGTTTTTTTGATGTTCTTACTATTAATTCCTACTTTTAGTTCCTTGGTTCTGATCAAGCCTCAGTTGAATCATTTTTTTGTTAGAAAAACAAGACCACATATTTTTAAGAAAAGGTTCTGTTCTTATCATGTTTGGGGTCCAGATTTTTCCCTAATTTTCTATGTTTGGGGTTTGTCCTTGGTTTTTTTCCATATCCAGGATCACTGCTTTTCTTGTAAATTTGATAGATGGCAGCAGGAAATGGATAAAATTGTTGCCTTCCAGCATGCACTCATCGTGCCTATTTTGGGTTTCTAGGCAATTGAGATAAATTTGACCATATTTTCAGCTTTAGAGTTTGCTCTCATCCCTCTTGCTTCGGTGATTGGTTTAAGCCACACTTATCTCAATTAGCACACTACAAGGCTGGGGAGCTGTGGTAAGCTGAATAATGGCCTCTCCAAAATGTCGACAGCCTAAGCCCCCAGAACTCGTGAATGTTACTTTAAATGTTGAAAGAAACTTTGCATTTGAGATTAAATTAAGGATCTTGGGATGTGGAGATTATCTTGGATTATTCAGTTGAGCTCTAAATATTAAGCACAAGGGTCTTTATTAGAAGGACCCGGGAGGAGTCAAAGTTCCAGGAAAAGGTAATGTGATGATGGAAGCAGAAATTGGAGTCGTGCACTTTGAAGATAAAGAAAGGACCCACATGTCAAGGGATACAAACATCTAGTGTGAGGAAACACTAGAAACCAAAAACACAAGGAAATAGATTCTCCTCTCAGAGCTTAGGAAAGAACGAGCTCTATAGACACCTTGACCTTCGCCCAGTGAAACTGATTTCAGACTTCTGAACTGCAGAATTGCAAGAGACTAAATTTGTATGCTTTTAAGCCACTAAATTTCTGGTAATTTGTTATAGCAGCTATAGGAAACTAATATAGGATTAGCACTCAACTGTTGTGATTTTCTTGTGTGGTTGATTACAAAAGAAACTTTTTCTGTATGGTATATAGAACTGATGTGAGGTATGAAACTATTTTAACCATTAAGCACTATCATTGAGGTCAGCTTGAATTTGAGACTGACAAATGTAGGAGAATAAAACAAATACAAACAAATAAATAAAAAACAAAAAACAAGAAGCAGGAGCATAGCCCTGAACAAAACATGCTTGAAACCGGCAATAATTCAGGACTGCTGCAGTTACATAAGCCTGAAGATTCCCCTTATTATTAAGAAGAATTTTCAATTACTTGCAGCAGGAAGCAACCTAATTGATATAACAATTGTGCACAAAACCTAAAATTTTAAATAAAACTTGCCTAATATGTTTTCATAGTTGGATCAACAAAAAGGAAGCTGTACTGGTTTGGACAAGTGTGGTGGGATANGAAACACTAGAAACCAAAAACACAAGGAAATAGATTCTCCTCTCAGAGCTTAGGAAAGAACCAGCTCTATAGACACCTTGACCTTCGCCCAGTTAAACTGATTTCAGACTTCTGAACTGCAGAATTGCAAGAGACTAAATTTGTATACTTTTAAGCCACTAAATTTCTGTATATAGCAGCTATAGGAAACTAATATAGGATTAGCACTCAACTGTTGTGATTTTCTTGTGTGGTTGATTACAAAATAAACTTTTTCTGTATGGTATATAGAACTGATGTGAGGTAGGAAACTGTTTTAACCATTAAGCACTATCAATGAGGTCAGCTTGAATTTGAGACTGACAAATGTAGGAGAATAAAACAAATACAAATAAATAAATAAAAAACAAAAAAACAAGAAGCAGGAGCATAGCCCTGAACAAAACATGCTTGAAACCGGCAATAATAATTCAGGACTGCCGCAGTTACATAAGCCTGAAGATTCCCCTTATTATTAACAAGAATTTTCAATTACTTGCAGCAGGAAGCAACCTAATTGATATAACAATTGTGCACAAAACCTAAAGTTTTAAATAAAACTTGCCTAATACGTTTTCATAGTTGGATCAACAAAAAGGAAGCTGTACTGGTTTGGACAAGTGTGGTGGGATAGTTAGCATCCTAAAAGCAAGCATGGTACTGAGGTGCCCATCTCATTTACTGACATATCCTCGCTGTCAAGCACTGTTCATTGAGTATGATAGGTGCTTAATAAATGTTTAGAATAAATTGATTATTGAATATAAAAAGTACATAGTATGACTATGGATAATTATTATCCAATCTTGCCTTAAAAATGTGTTTTGAGCTATGGAAGTCTGAATATACGAATGCACAATGGCCAGGCAATAAACCACAGTAGAACTCCGATCCACAACTTCTGCAGCAACCAGTTCAGGAAAACAACTTCTGCAGTAATTGGCACCAAACAGTCAGAACTTGGCCAACGAAAGCAATTTTTCCTCTTTTTACCTTTGCATCTAGCTCAGGACCAACCAAAGAAAGCCAAATATGATCCCCAAACCATTTGCCTAAGATGCCTAGCTTATAGTTAGTTCACCTCCAGATCCTTTGTGCCAACAACGTCCAATGAGACCACACTTGAAGCATTCCCTTTTTTCACTACAGAGCTTTCCCCTTCCCCTGCCTGTCTTTGAGTCTCTGCCAAACACAAGTGATAATGGCTGACTCTTTTTCTAAAGCAAACTCTTGGTAAATAGCCTCTATTTCTTCTCATTTGGCTTGTCTTATTTGTTTCCGTAGCTATACAAATGAGGCTGACAATAATCTTTCTTAAGGTAATCTTTTGACTTAGTCGTTTATATCTAACAAATAGTTTCTGTGAAAAGGTATCTTCTCAGTAAAATTTTACCAAATGAATGGATCAAACAAAAATTTTTTGAGGTGCAAAGTAAATAGATGGGCATTAAATAGTACTTCCTGCTCATAAATATTTATCCCACTAACCTGGTCTTCGCTTAAAATTTGTCCATTGAGTTTCATTTAATTTATCTTGTTAATAAAAAATGTATGCAAACATTAAACAATGCACAGTGACGGACATACAGATCCTGCCCTGACTTCAGGGAGTTTATATTACAAATGAATGGAAAAGACATTNGGTGCAAAGTAAATAGATGGGCATTAAATAGTACTTCCTGCTCATAAATATTTATCCCACTCACCTGGTCTTCGAGTAAAATTTGTCCATTGAGTTTCATTTAATTTATCTGTTAATAAAAAATGTATGCAAACATTAAACAATGCACAGTGACAGACATACAGATCCTGCCCTGACTTCAGGGAGTTTATATTACAAATGAATGGAAAAGACATTGAATGGCTATTTATACAAATTTATATGTAGTTATAATTTTAGTTAGTTCCAAGAGTAGAATGCAGGAAGAAAATGGGATATGGTACAAGGGCTCCAGCTTCACTCTGGGAACCAAGAAGTTCTTTATGGACTAGTGGTGGAGGATCAGATTGACCTCTCCTTCAATTATCTTCTAAAATCTCCCAGAGTAGTCATGATTCCAGGAAGGGTTTGGAATCCAAATGACTGTAATTGAATTCCTGTCAGTGTGACAGACCAGAGAATAAAAATAGAAATCATTTTGGCTCATAGGAAAATAAAGTTACATTTTCTTCACATACTAGAGATTTTGGACTGTGATTCATACCTACTAAACTTATATACCCTAAGGCATTAAAAATGGTTATATCAGATTCATTTATTTCCCTTGTAGAAATATTTGTGTTTTCACAGGAAACAAATATTGCCACTAGCCATTTGAAAACAATTGAGTAAAGACAGCTTAAAAGCCCTTTGGATTCTCTTTTCTGCAAAACGAAGGACAGACTCCTTACTGGAGTTTTTAGGAATACTCTTCACTGTTTATCCCCGATCCTGTCTTCCCCTATTTTCCTAAGACTATCTGTCATCCCTCTTGACACCCTTAGTATTTTTGACACACATGTGAAAACTGTTCTTTTCCTTGTACATGAAAACTGTTTTCATGTGGTTAGTCAACTTGAAATGCCTTTTTTGTTTTCTCTGAGTTATGTGTTCATTGCACAAGCACAGGCTTAATATGATCTCCTCTGTGAGGCTTTTCCCATTGAACCCACCTCAAATAACAGAACTAATTTTTTACTTTACTGTTATAACATAGCACATTTTCTTAACCACTAAATTTAGCATTCTGAAGTGCA
>NW_007731341.1:77377-78521 GCF_000696425.1 Galeopterus variegatus | reverse complement strand
AACTTATGCACATCCTCCAGTACACTTTAAATCATCTCTAGATTACTTATAATATCTAATACGATGTAAATGTTACATAAGTAGTGGTTACACTGTATTTTTTAGGGAATAATGACAAGGAAAAAGTCTATACGTGTTCAGTACAAATGTAACCAGTGTTTTTTTATTTTGTTTGTTTGTTTGTTTGTTTTTAATATTTTCAATCCTGGGTTAGTTGAATCCAAGGATGCAAAATCCATGAATATGAATTGCCGAGTACAATTTAACTTAAAACAATAAAATGCTTTATATAGCAAAAGTGTGGTCTCAAAGACATAGATTTTTATTTCAATTATTTTTATAATTCTGGAAAGCCATTTATTCAGTAGTTCCTAATGGACCACTTATGAGTAGTAACTTACAGTGGTTAGGAGGCCAGGCTCTGAGATTAGAGTGTCTCAGTTTGACTTTTGGATCTGCTACTTACTAGCTGTGTGACTGTGGGCAAGTGAGTTTAACTTTTTGTCTCAATTTTCTTATCTGTAACATGGGGACATTTATAGTACCTGACATATATATATATAGTTTTAGTGAGGTATAAATGTATGCAAAGATTAAAACAATGTCTGGCACATGGAATCTCTTACCACATTTTACCTATCTATACTACTAGTAATCATGATTATAGTGGTAGGAGGAGGAGGGGAAGGATCAGTGTTGGTGGCAGTAAGTGCCAGATATAAGCTAGATATTTCTTTTCCCAAGAAATATAGTCTATAGGAGTTTTATAGTCTACTGAGGGAACAAATACATAAGCAGATGATTGCACTTTACTGTGTTTGGTGCCACAATAAAAGCAAGCATATATAAGATTGAGAGCATTGTTGGAGAAGACACTAGGGAAAAAGAAATTCCTGAGATGAGTTATCTAATAGAAGTTAGCAACAAATAAATGGAGAAGCAATGTCCCAGGCACATATAGGTACACGTGAATGCAGGGAGCCTGGGAGACAATGGTGCACTGAGTCCCTGCCTGTAGTATATCAGCAGGACTCTATACTGTTGGCCACAGAGCAAGATAAATTTTATCTCTTGAAAGGATTTGTGTTCCAGGAGAAGGTGTTTCAATTTTACACAGAAGGCAACAGAAGAAAAAGTGAATCAC
>NW_007731341.1:51389-76992 GCF_000696425.1 Galeopterus variegatus | reverse complement strand
GTGTTCCAGGAGAAGGTGTTTCAATTTTACACAGAAGGCAACAGAAGAAAAAGTGAATCACGAAAATTTCATTTTGGGGTGATTAATTTAAAAATAACAACACTAACCATTATTATGGACAATGGGTTAGGAGACAACAGGTAGGTCTATTAAGTCAGATAGAAACTTACTGCACTTATTCAGAAATAACTACAAGGCCCTGGGGAGAAGTAAACAGAGCAGAGAGGGACTACTTGAATAACACTGAGTGTTGAGAAGAGTAGAGAAGATGGAGGTGGAAATGGGAGATTATAAGACTCAGAGATGTTTGCATAAATATGAGTGCAGTTAAGGAGAAATTTAAATTCAGAGGAGGCAAGAGAGAATATATAATTGGCTACATAACACTGAATGTTAAATATTTTTGGACTTAAAGCAGTTTGGGTCTGTCAACCAATGTCCTAAACTTGGAGACCATACTAAATGAATAAAATAAGAGTTAAATAATACTTGTCACTTATACGAGTATATGTTAGTATATATGAGGGGGCTTCAAAAAGTTCATGGAAAGATTTGCATGATCTTTTAATTCTATTTTTCCGTGGACTTTTTGAAGTACCCTCATATTTATTAATGCATATTAAGTGTGCATGTGCTACATACTATATGTTATTCTAGGTGCTGGGCATATATTATTTTGGCAAGCAAAATAGAAGAGCATATAAGTAAATCTTTTTTTTTTTTTCTGGTGTTGTGTTGATTATATATGTACATTACAAACAGGAACATTCCCTGAAATGGGTATCAATATGAAGAATCTGAAGTTAACATTTAAATTATTTATTTTAGGTTAGATAAATAACAAGTGGTGGGGCCAGAATTTACATCTTAATTAACAATCTGCACATTTTATTTCTAAACAACCATATTACACTTCTAATAAATTAAAAACAAAACAAAACTGGATATACAATACAACCAGTGTTGTACAGGAAGGGCACATTTCTTCTCCTGTATGAGAGGAAGAAAGGCTCCTTCAGTATTAGCATATTAATTAATACTGTGCTCCTAATGTCCTTTCATTGCAATGGAAATCAGACTTTAAAATATGAGAATTACTGTCTTTGAATGTAAGAAACATATAGTGTTTGGAGGCTTAGACCTAAAAGAACATTTAGGAAATGCTCCTGAGAGTATAAGACAAAAAGGGAAGCTAAAACTGGTGAAGAAATACTTAATCAAGAGCACTATTTTCCCATGTCCTGAACTTATCTTCACCTGTATAAGGATAAATAGAATCCATCTCAGGTTTCAGCATTAAGAGACCTTGATTATTAAGAAGAAATCAGAGACTGTAATGGTTTTCCCACTTGATACCCTTTACATGAAAACATCTAAGATGTGTGGCTCAAAGTAATAAGAGATCAGAAGGGAATCTCCTTATATTTTAGCAGCCAAAAGTTTTTGGACAAGGCTAACTGCTCTCTTGCTGCCTTTATTTATAGTGCACCAGTCAGACTTGCTTGCGGCCTTGACATTCAGGGATCAGTTCTTCCTTAGGACAGCTGACATTTCAGTTTTGTCCATGAACTGAACTTTGGTGAACTTGAGGCATAATTTTTATTCTGCAGGAAAGTGATACATATAATTGATATATATATATATATATATATATATATATATAGTATGTATGTATATATCTGTCACTTTACTTTTAATATATACATATTCAAAGCAGCAATAACGTGTCATATATGTAGAAATTTTATGGATAAGAAAATACATCTTTTTTCCTGTTTTCTAAAACGTTTTTAGAAATGACTTAAGATAATAATTTGACCTAAATTGCTTTTGAATGCAATGTAGAGTGATTCTTTGCTCATGATTGCTTAATTCTGATTTCAAATTTGTCATTGTACATAATTGGAAACTTGAGTTTCTTTCACAAATGAAGTATCAAGTTGATTCTGTAAAGCCTGTATAAAGTATAATTGAACAATTTGCACTATTAAGAATCTATTCTTCCAGTTCATCAATATTTTAAGCAGTATACAGAATAATACTTTAACAGTAAAATAAAATACTGTTTTGTCTCTAGAAGAATGGAAGCTTTGTAATAACATACAAACTCTAATAACATAAACTCTAATGCAAGATTTTGCATTAGAATGTCTTGTTGAAATGCTGGCTTCACCATTTATTAGGTTTGAAACACTGGGAAAACATTTCACTTAATTGGATCTCAGTTTCTTCATCTATAAAAAATGTATTTGTGTGTGTGTTGTGGGTATAGATGATTTAAAGAGACACTGCATTTGAAGTATTTACATAGTACTAGGCAAATAGTCAACACTCAATAAAAATTACTAGTTACCTATTCCATTCCCACCAAGAGATTTGGGGAGAACTTAGGACAAAAGTGGGTTGCATAGCTTTATTTTTTCCACTGCCAAAAATAAGTTGATAGAGCTAGGGGGGCAGTGAAGCCAGCTTCTACTGTGAGAATCACTGTGAAATTTTCAGGAATTTTGGAAGTGGTTAAATCATGTTGATAGCTTGAAATCAGCCATGAAGATAGTATTTTTTTTTTTTTTTTTTTTTTTTTTTTTTTTAACTAATCAATCAGTGCTGAAAGGCAGCTGCCAAACGTTTACTAGGATGATACGGGAGTTAGCTTTATTAACCAAGTCAGCAGTTTTTCTCTGCTCAGTGCTACTGATCATATATAAAGAATCTTTATAAAGATAATGTAAATTATATAGATATTATAGAAAGATAATATTAATTTTAAAAATATTTGGAAATTTGACAGTTTCTTATACTGGCAAGAGTTTACTTACAACATGGCACAGAAATTCTGTTCTTAGGTATTTACCCAAAAGAAATAAAGGCATACATCTACAACAAGAATTGTACAAGAATTCACTAGCAACATTATTTTTAATAGCCTAAAACAGAGGTCTCTCAGCAAAGAGTATATAAGTAAATTGCGTCATATTCATGCAAGTGAAAACTACACAGTAATGAAAAGAAACAAACAAATGATGGATAAAACAATAAAAGAATTTCACAGACATACAGATGATTGAAAAAGTGAGAATAAAGAAGAGTGCATAGCATATGAACTTATTTATGTAAAGTTTAAGACCAGACAAAAGTAATTTATAGTGACAGAAACCAGAACAGTTGTGGCCTTTGATGGTGGGGTGATTGACTGGAAAGAAGCATGACAGAAATTTCTAGGGAGAAATGGGTATTAACTACATGGGTACATACGTTTCTCAAATCTTATCAAACGTTATATACTAAAAATTTATATATTTTACTATGCATTAATTATGTCTCAATAAAGAAACAGATTTCAAACTAAGTACTGATTAACAATGGATATGGGTGAATACCAAATCTGATAATTAGAAAATAAAGTTAGAAAAAATATCTATCTATATCTATTAGAAGAGAAAAAATTGAAAGAAAAATAGAGTAATGTGTAGGTGTACAATCCATCTTTCCAACCACTGTAATTTTTTAAATTATGTAACCTTAGAAAATTTACTTAATTTCATGAGTATTTTGATTTCTAGTCTTCTAAAATATTTTAAATATAACATTTATCACAAAAGATAGTTGAATTAAATTAAGTAATTTGTCAAAAAAGTGTAGGGTGCCTGACCTTTAATAAATGCTCAGTAAGTGTAAGTTATTTACAGATTTTGTTTTTATTATTAGGAGATAAAAGAAAAGATAAACTCAAAAGGAAAATGTCCTGAATTTTCAACTTTGCCATATGAAAAGTATCAGAAAGTAGAAGAGAGACACTGGAGAGGGAAAAATAATCAGAGAACTAATAAACTAAATTTCCCCTGAGCTGAACACTTGGAATCTTCAGATCGAAGTTGTCCAAGAAGTGCCAAGCAAATAAAAAGAAACAAATTTAATCAAACTTGCTGCTGTTTCAAAACTCAATTAAAAAGAGAAAGCATCACTCAGGAAGAGGGAAAGTAACTGGGCTACTTTCAAATGGGTGAAAGACAAATTGCTATCATCCTTGTCAACGTCAGTCATGCATATTCTAGAAAACAACGGATTAGTGCCTTTTGATGCACTTGAAAAACTAATTTAAATCTAGATGTAAACGTGGACATAGGATAAAACCTACAATTATGCAAATACTTAGAAATTCGCTTCTGAAATACAAGGTAGGAAAGAAAAAAATCTTTAATATATTTAGCATAAGTAGCAAATACTGAAGTTGAGAATGGAATTAGCATGGTGGAAAGGGAGAGGGAGTTAATTTTATTTTTCTGTGTAGTGTTTGTACATCTAAAAATCTTTTTTCTATAACACTTATTACTTTTATAATTTTGAATAAATAAATTAAATGAAGGAAAAATGTGAGTATCATCTCCATTTCACCTGTTTTCCTAAACTAAACATATTGTACCCTAGTTTATCACTTGTACCTTGAGAAATATGTAACATGGTTACTGCTGCTACAGTATTTTACATGCACATTTTAATAGAGATAAAATTAACACATTAATAAAATGCTTTGGTCTTAGATGTTCAGTTTCATGTTTATTGACCACTGTATACACCTTTGTAGTTGTTACCTAACATGGTTACTGCTGCTACAGTATTTTACATGCACATTTTAATAGAGATAAAATTAACACATTAATAAAATGCGTTGGTCTTAGATGTTCAGTTTCATGTTTATTGACCACTGTATACACCTTTGTAGTTGTTACCTAAAACAAGATATGGAAAATTTCTACACCCCTCAAAATTTCTTTCTGTCTCTTTTTAGTATACCTCATCCTTTCCATACCGTCATTTTGAGTTTTTGCCTCATGAATAAAGAGGTTGGTTTAAAAATTATGGTATAAGAGCTTTTGGGAACATACACTTTCTCTGCTCTTATATAAGTATCTAAAAATGGAATTTATGATTCATAGGTTATTTCCCCCCCAAAAATCTGTACTATTTAGCAATCCCACCATCAGTATATGAGCATACCAGTTGCTCTACAACTTCATCAGATTTTGGTTAGACTTTTTAACTTGACGTATTCTAGTGATAAAGAGTAGCTCATTGTGATTCTAATTTACATTATTTTGATGATCTAATACGTTGAGCAATTTTTCATATATTTAGTAGCCATTTGTATATCATTTTTGGTGAAGTTTCTGTTCAAATTTTGCCCATATTTATTGTATTTGTTTGCGTTTATTTTTTATTATTGATTTGTAAAAGTCTTATATATATTGCTGGTATATATTCAGAATAGAAGTCATTTGTCAGACATATGCTAGGCAAAAATTCCCCCCACCCTGTGGCTTGTATATTTCTTTTATTAATGATATATTAGTACAGTGGAAGGATAATTCCAAAAGTTCATGCAAAAATAGAATTAAAAGATAATACAAATCTTTCCATGGATTTTTTGAAGTAACCTTGTTCTTTAAGCTAACTGAAATTTTAAATTTTGGCAAAGTTTAATTTTTATGTTAGTGTTTTTTGTGATCTGTGCAATAAATCTTTCTCCATCCTGCATGAATTTATTTCCTAAACCTCTGTCTTTGAGGTGGAAATAGTCTACCACTCTAATTATGTTTGACTTCTTACCAATTGCCCACATCTACCTTCTGACTCAGGGAATGAAATATGACAAATTAAAATAATCAGTAAAAGCAGGTTCCTATTAGCCATTGCTAAATAAGTCTGAATGAGCCAAAAGATTATTAAAATTACAAAGCACCTTCACAATGCTTTAGTGGGTCATGTTATTATGGAGAACATCATATTTGATCTATTTTTCCTCATAGAAAAAAAGAAGAAAATCACACTTTAATAAAATTGTACACAAATCATTTTATGTGCAGCTAAAGCCCCAAAGAAACATCTGTTTGGGTGGAAAACTCTTTCAACTTAACAGGCTGATGACGGAATTAAAAGTTACAGAAATTTTAGTCTGTGACATGTATTAAAGCAATAATTATGCAAATGCAAAGTCGTGTCTATATTGCAGAATACATGGAGTTGCTGAAGATGGATGAAAATTTATGAAATACTGAGATTTAAAAGGAAAACTTTTTGGATCATATTGTATTTTTATAGGAAGAAAAATTGTATGATTATGTAGAGTCATAAGTACTTTCACAGAAAAACATCCTACATGTTCAAAGCAATGCTTGATTATGTGACATAAGTAAAACATTTGAATTCTTAATTGAAAGTAAGGTAAAGTGAAAAGATATGATGTGGAGAGGGGAGGGAAGAGGGGGGGGAAGAGGAATGGGTAAACGGGCATGAAAATCAACTACAATGTATATTGAGAAGTTAAAATTAAATAAATAAATAAATAGATAGATAGATCGATAGATAAATAAATACATAAATAGATAAATAAATAAATAAACAAACAAATAAATAAATCAATAAAAAGAAGTGGCATTGCTCTTCAGCACATCCTTAAGCTTTCAACTGGTGGTCAGTTCATGTAAAAAAAGAGATTTTAAAAGACTAATCAGAATCCCTAAATTTAAGAAAAGCTTTGTTCAAATGGTGCTTATCTTTCTTACAATTTGGAAACCTGGACCTAAATACCAGTCTCTCATTCCTGTATCATGTGTATTTAAAAAAAATTTTTTTTTAATTGAATCAAAATTGATTATGCATATTTTGGGGGTTCAACATTGAGATATGCTGATCAAATCAATGTTACTAGCATATATATTGTTACAAATCGTAATTATTCTTTATGCCCCTTTTAAAATTTCTCCCCATCCCCCTCTTCCTCCCCCTGACCCCTTCTAATTACTCTAGATTTCTTCTCTCCTTCTGAAAGAATAGTGGTTACTCTGTTGATTTGTTGCCTAGAGGATCTGTCCAATGCTGAGAGCTGTGATCAGGTCCTCCAATATTATCATACAGCAGATGCTTCTTCTGTCACTCTGAAATGGGCTTTGTGGAGAGAGACATCCTTTTCTGTCATATGTATTTTTAATATGTATATATCCATACTTTGAACGTATATTTATTACATTTTAAGGCATATATAAGTAAATCAAACACTGATAGGTGATCATGACTTATTGTTCTGACACTGATTTCTGCAAAGAAATCAAGTAGCATGTCATCCCAGTGTCAAGAAGGTTAAATTTCTGTTTTCCCCAAATGAAGTAAAAACTGTAATTACTGATGTGCCTAACATTGGCTAATAAGGATTTTAAAGGTGATGTGTGGTCCCTGGTTCCTGTTTTTATTTGAATTTAAAATTCAGAGCTTTATTTTTTTTTCCTACTTGACTTGTATTAATTGCTTTTCACAGTTATTTTTTGAAAGCTCCTATTCATAAGTTACATACAAGTTTAGATGTTTAGAAATCTTTTTTTTTCTAAGATAATTTATTATACATACATGTGGGGTACAATGTTGATTTTTAGTAATGTTTTACAATGTGTGATAGATCAGGACAGTTAGCTTATTCAGCATTACAAAATGCAATCATTCTTTTTTTTTTTTTGTGACCCGTCTGGGGATTGTAACCCTTGGCTTGGTGTCACCCGCACCACGCTCAGCCAGTGAGTGAACCAGCCATCCCTATATAGGATCCAAACCCGTGCCCTCGGTGCTCCCAGCACTGCACTCTCCCGAGTGAGCCACAGGGTCGGCCCATCATTCTTTATGTCCATTAACCAACTGCTCATTAGCCCCCATCTCTCTCCCCTTCCCTTCCCCTTTATATGTGGTCAATAAAGCATCTTAGCCAT
Organism: Galeopterus variegatus; assembly: GCF_000696425.1. NCBI lineage: Eukaryota > Metazoa > Chordata > Mammalia > Dermoptera > Cynocephalidae > Galeopterus > Galeopterus variegatus. The sequence continues at coordinate 69,238 of NW_007731341.1, read as the reverse complement.
TACAAAACTTAGGTTATTAATAAAGGTTGACCTTGATCAAGGACCTCAACATCGAGCAAGTTAGCTACACCAATAAAAGAATAGAAAACAAAGGCAGTTACTAAAATGACTCTTTTATTTGTGAGCTGGTTGAAATCATTATGCTATTTAACATCTTATATTGTAGATCAGAAAAGGTGTAAATTGGACATAGCACGGAGATGTCACAAAAACTTGTACAGTTTACTCATGGTTTCTGAACAGTTTTCACATTTTTTTTTCTTTTGAGTATTTTTCTTCTGAGCTCATTTTTAAAGAGTGTTTTCATAAGTATAACATTCACCCAATTTTTCACACCACAAACCAAGAAGGAAATTCAGCAACCACCTTAATTTTCAGGTACGTATACCAGGTATCATCCTACATGGTAACTTGGTTAGAATATTGTCATGGTTACAGTAAAAACTCAGAAGTTACAACAGAAACATAGACCAAATATTAACATTATGTTATTAAATAATATGAGAGTGGGAATGATATGGTAAGGTTTAGTTTTTATTTGCTAAGTTCAAAAAAATATGTTCTACATATCTTGATATTAGTTATTTACTTTATTATATTCCATTCTTTTTCATCTCTTAGAGCATTGGAGAGAAATAGCAGACACTATATGAATTGAACACTCATGAAAGGAAGAAACAAAGAGGGCCCAGGGACTTTAGGGAAGATTTCAAAGAGCCCTGAGTTATAACCAGAAGACATTAGGCTTTTTCCATGTGGACAATGAAGTTATAATTATTCTTTATATACTGTTCCCTCCAGCTGTTTGGTTTGAAATTTTTGTTTATAGTGTTGATTCTTATATTTGTAATTTTTTTTTTTTTTTTTTTCCTCCCCCCACACTGTGCATTTGGGTAAATGGTTACTGGAACAATTCTACATTGGCTACGACAGATGCCCAGAGGGTGTGGGGTGCAGAATTTATGGAGACTTTTTTTTAACCATGCCACAGGACAGTTTATTCCTATGTCATTTCAAAACCCATTTGGCGGGCCGGCCCGGTGGCGCACTGGATAGTGCGCCGCTTGGGAAGCGCGGCGGCGCTCCCGTCCGAGGGTTCGGATCCCACATACGGACCGGCTCCCGCTCACTGGCTGAGCGAGGCGCGGTAGCAATGCCGAGGCTTGCGATCCCGTTGCCGGTCCCCGGTCCGGTACGGGGGCAACACTGAGGGTTATACCTCTTTCTTTCCTCCTTTGTTTTTAAATCTCCTGTGAGCATTTATTATACATGCAAGGGTATAAGGAAATAAGCCTTTTTAAAATATTTGTTCTAGTTAATTTTGTGTCTAAAAAAAATAGCTTCTTATATTTTTTCTGCAAGTATAAGTCGATAGAAAATTTCCCTGAAATATTCATTTTAGGGATTGTCCTGAGGCACTCTAGTAAGTAGCTAATTCACTACCCCACCACTAACTTTCATATACTTATTCAGCTTCCAGTATAATCTGTTTGACTCTTCTTGGGCCTTAATTGCCATCTCTTTTCAACAGTTAAGTTATATTAAGATTTGTGCAATTTCTAATGAACTGCACAGAAAGAAAAGTGTTATATACCTAATATTAAGGCTTTATTTTTTTTTAATTTCCTAAACCTCAAAATGGAGAAAACTTACATATTTTTTTAAACACTTGTTTTAATGTGTGTTAAATATAATTTTCTTATAACTTTCTATTTTCAATTTCAGTAAATCATGTTCATGGAAAAAATAACAAGAGATTTACAAGATGAAATTGGACAATTAATTTGCAATTTATTTGTATATGCTATAGTTCATGTGGTTTTTTTTTAATAAGCAGATTTAATCACAGAGCATATAAAATTATGTCTAAACAACTAACAAAATATCTAAAGTTAAGGTAAAAGAAAGAATGTTCACTCAATGGATTTACAATTAAAATTGTTTCTTAAAAAAGGCATCATCTCTAATCATCATATAGATATGCTAATTTTGCATACAAGATGCATATTTTTGTGTTTGCAAGTTGTCTCTGGAAGAAAAACTAAACAATGAAAAGTTACTCTATTTTTAATCTTTTGATAAATATTTAACAATTACTTTTATATTGATTGTGTGGAATGCAGTTCACCTTCTGAAATAATGACTCTGTTTAACCTCCCAATTACTCAGAGTTCACTTAAGGGTACAAATGATCTCTTTTTTTGCATATTAGTTGATTCTTCATTTACATTGGCTAAGCTTTCACCCTAACAATGTTGAACTTTACCTGAGCCATGTATTCCTGGAAAATAACAACACTAAAGAAACGCCCCACCCAGCTTCACCTCCACCCCCCTCTCTGATATTTTGTGTTCTGGGAAAGGGCCTGCTGCAAATAACCATCCAAGCCTTATGATTTAGATTCATGGGTGACCCCTTGTTTATAACAAGGCTAGACACAGGCCCTCCAAATTCCCATTCTTTGTCTCATAAATGATTAGCTGAACTATTTATCCTATTGACCAATGTTGACAAAATGTTCCATAACCTGATGACCAAAATGCAATCAGTTTTCCCCAGGCTCCTGAACACTGGCCTCCTTAACTAGAGCCTCCTGAGAATCAATTGACCTCAGGAAAAAACATTCCATGTTCAACTGTCTGATCATACCACTTCTTTATCCCACTCCCCCACATGTGGTTCCTTCTTGTTTTTTTTTACTCTTCCCAGTAAATAAAATTTCTTTCCTCCTGACCTTTGAGAGCTTTGCAGATCTTATGTTCAGAGTGTTCTATTTTAATAGCCCACCTCCCCCTATTGAAATAGTCTTTTTGAATAAAGTCTATTCTTACCTAAGCCCAGATTTGTTTATTATTCAATAATCCTTTTTAAATTATGGTCAGTTCTGAATTAAGTTGACAGAAATTGTTATAGATATAATCTTGTGCAAACCCAATTTGTCCAAATCATAAATAGATTCAGGATCATTCCCAAATTTTGGTGTTTAATTTACACTTTTTAGGGAGAAGGAGAATCAGAATAACAATTTAGTCTTCATTTGAATACTGGCCTGGATTTTATTTGATTGATTGATTCATTGATTGATTGAATACCTAAAATGAAGAATTAAAACTGTTTTCTTGTTTTTATTTTTTCTTTTCTTTTTTTTAAAATTATACATACATGTGAGGTACAACATTGATTTTCAATAATTGTGTGGAATGTGTGGTGGTTATATCCAATTAACTATTACAACTATAGGAAAAAGCTAATTAAGTATCATGAAATGAAGTAGAAAAAGAAGCATGCTCTAGTATTTCATTTTGCATGTTAGGGTGGTATTCTGGTTTAAATAATGTTCCTTGGGAAAGCTAATGTGCTTCACTTGTAGAAAGGAAAAGTTTAGCTGTAATCAGGGTTCCATCTGTGGATAGGGTGTGGAAAGTCAGGAGAGAAGACAGGGATCCTTTAAGAACACCTGGACAATTTATTCAATATATCCCAAGTGCCTAGCCCAGGGTAAGGCACATATTATATGCTGACTCAATGTTTGTAAAATAAATTTATTATATTTTCTTTGACACAAGCACACACCATTTTCTATTTTGCTTTATGCAAAACTCATGGTGTCAGTTCCTGGAATAAGACTGACAAAAGAGAAAATATACATAATCATTTATTGAAGAGAGGCAAAAGATGTTTGTGAAATGGAGATTGAGAGAAATATATCTTTATATCAGCTCATTTTGAAGTATCTTAAGCAACTCCAAATTTTATGCTTAATCATTGTGAGATAAAGTTTTGAATGACATTACTTGTTTCCCGGCCATTTATATTTTCACTTTAAATTTGTAAACTGATATTATTATTTAATTTAGTAAGTTTATCAACTAATGTTATGATAGTGTTTTATGAGTTAGCAAACATAAATTAAATTCCAAAAGTCAGATTCAATATAAATAACAATTTCCAAACTTAGAGTTAAAATCAAGATGTTACATACCACAATACTGACCTTGATAAAGTTCCAAAATTAAATGTAATATATTATAGAAAAGTCATCGTCAGATCTAATACTGGCCACTGTTGGTGTCCTCATCTCAATGTACACCTTTCATTTACAATTTCTATGTTATAGAGCATAGGAAAGTTTTATAATTTATTTGTGTGTGGAAATTTATTCTGAATATTATATGCATACTTATTCTATAAAGAGCTCTCAAACACTTTTCTTATTTCCTCCCACACTGCACCGGGTTGAATAGTGTTCCCCTAAAATTCATGTCTACTTTGAACCTCGGAATATGATCTTCTTCGAAATTGTGTATATGCAGATGCAATCAAGTTAAGATGAGGTCATACTGTACTAGCATGGGCTCTAAATTCAATATGACTCATGTCCTTATAAGAACAGGGAAATTTAGACATAGAAACACATACACCATAAGAAGCTAGAGGAGGCAAAAGATTCTTCCCTTGAATTTTAGGAGACAGCATGGCACTGTTGACACCTTGATTCTTGACTTCTAGCCTCCAAAACTGTGAGATAATAAATCTCTATTATTTTAAGCCACCATAGGAAACTAATGCACACTCCATACCCAAAAGAACCTTGCGTGGAGGCAGGTGTTTAGGAACGTGATCTTTGTCAAAGTGAGTAAAAGGACGGAGTTCCAGGAACTGTCATCACTCACAGAGCACCATATCCTCTTTGGGCTGAAAGTGAGGTTTTTTTTGGTTCTAAAGGATGACATTACTGATTCCTTCTAGTAAAGGAGAATAAGGTTTCTTATCTTTTAAATAGATTCTGTACATATCCAAAAATACATAAAAATTTAAAAATGATTAAAACAATATTTCTCACTCAGGTAACTGTCCAAAGTTCCAAAGCAGGTGTTCCTGATTAGAAACAAATGTTCTCTCAATGGAGCTTCAAGAATGCAGAGTCCTTCCATTATTGAGCTCCGACATCTTCAACACATGACTTCAAAATCATCACGGAAGAAGAAAGCATGCCAGTAGGGGAAGTTTTCAATGGGTTAGATATAAGAGTGCTACACACTGTCTCATATTTCGTGGCCAGAACCTAGATTGCATTGCTACAACTAGGGATACAGAAAGGGATAGAGAATTGTAGTCTATATGTAAACCCAGGAGGTAGAGGTAGTGGATTTGGTGAAGGGTAGCCAGTCTCTGCCACAACTTCCAAATTCATTTCAATAAACGATCACTAAGTAATTATGTCAGGCCAGGAACCCATGCTGTCATTCTACATGTAAGGAGTTATTAGGCGCTTGCCTATAATTCACAATTCATAATAATTTAAGCAAAGTTCGAAGGATCCTTATTATATTAAACATTAAACATAAGATTGATATTGCATGTTCTATTTTCTACTAGTATTTATATTTTAAATTTTAATTTAGCTTCACTGGTAAATTCTTTATATTTAAACTCGTACCACTTTTATATATTATAAATATTTTTCAATTTTCTTCATAAAAAGTTTCCTGAAAATTTAAAGTAAAAATCACCCTAATATAGATATAGGAGAGAGATTAAGCAAAATGCAAATGTGGACTCAATTCCAACCCATAATCACACCCGTTGTATTAAACTTTGATAAAAATTAGAAAATCAGGAGTAAAGGGAATGGGAGGTTTGGAGTTGTCTGAGAGAGTTAATTGAAAGAACCTTAATGTCAGCTGTAACATCTGAAAAAATTGTTTACAAGAGTTACTTTGGATATAGTTACAAAATAATATTTTTCTGCACTCTCTTGCATAGTATTTGTACACTGAATTATTTCATAGTTTATGAAAGTTAAACCTGTTGACAATGTTCTCATTAATTTACATTCTTCCAATTTGTGTACAGGGCTTCAGAGAAGTGTCTTTACACATCAGCTGTTCCTTAAACAAAGGGTAGAATACTGAATATAGCTCCTGCAGTATTTGGATATAAAAGTAGGAGACAGAACTGATCTCAGCAGGGCCTTGACACAGAGTGACACCATTATTGTTTTAATCTCCAACACTTAAATGAAGAGTACACAAAAGAGACCACATTTGGGATGTTTATTTTCAGTGTTTTGATCAATGGATTTATTTTTGGTTGTCCTGGGACAAAGTTCCTGGAACAAAGTATGTGTTTCTTTCTCTCTCTCTAGAAATTGCTTTCCCGCACCTTTATCTTAAGGAAATTTGTGTTTTATATGAAATGAAAAGATAAAGAGTTCATTGTTATACATTAAAATCTTATTTATGATAGAAAGCAAAACATCTTTTCTAAAGCTGTAATTGAAGTCTGAGTTAAATTTTTGATTGAAAAAGCAACATTGAAATAAGTAGTAATTATCCACAAAAAAATGAAAAACTCAGTGTGTCCAAGAAATTTGTGGTATGGTGTGTTCTATGGTTTGAATGTTTGTGTCCCCTGCAAACATGTGTTGACACTCTAACCACCAAGGGGATGGCATTAGGAGTTGGGGCCTTTTGGGAGCAGATTAGGTCATGAGGACATAGCTTCAAGAATGAAATTAGTGTCCTTATAAAAGAAGTCACAGACTGCTGCTCTGCCTCTTTCAGAATGTGAGGACATAGCCAGAAAGGGCCAAGTATGAATCAGGAAAGGAGCCATCAGCAGATTCCAAAACTGCTGGCACCTAATACTTGGACTTCCCAGCCTCCTGAACTGTGAGAAATAAATTTCTGTTATTTATAATCTCTGCAGTTGATGGTATTTTGTTGTAGCAGCCCTAATAAACTAAGACAGTCGGGAAAAAATGTTACCATTATCCCATTTCAGGCTATCTATTAGCTGTCAGTACTTACCCTAATTGATGGTATTTTGTTGTAGCAGCCCTAATAAACTAAGACAGTCAGGAAAAAATGTTACCATTATCCCATTTCAGGCTATCTATTAGCTGTCAGTACTTACCCTAATGGATGCTGAAATTTGGTATCATGAAGTGGCAAGCTCTAAAATTGAAATTGCCTAGGTAGGAGTAGTTTGAAGGACAATGGGAATCATAATGACCCAAATTGGGAAGTTGTAATTCTTGTTACCTGTTATCAAACAAATGGACAAAATGTTGTCTGTTGTACTTTGTGGTATAAATCAAGTATCTAACATGATTGTGCATTATGGGATTTGGTGTGGAAAATTCAGTTGTTAGAGTAGGTTGTTAGCTTTTTCCCTTCACATAGAATTAGTAATATCTTATAATAAAGATAGATGCGTGTTGAAATTGACTTATCTGAAAAAACAGTCATACTTCTTGCCTCTGGCCAACCTTCCAGGATGGCTGAGAGTGTAATGACCTGGAGCCTTGTAGGGATGAAAAAACTAACTCATTTAACAAAAAGCTTGTTGAAGAAGCCAGAAGCAAAACAGGCAATAAGACTGAGATATAAGAGAAGCTGGATTCCTACAGGCCCTTTCCATAAATATCCTGTTACATACATATTGTCAGGCAGACATAGGAGACAATTATTTTTGTTGTATGCATGCAGGTAGCAGGGACAAGAACAGACTAACTATGTCTCTCCAGCCCATACCATTGTCTCAAATTGTCCAAGGCAGATGACTGAGTGGAGGTCATTAAAGTGAAGGCTAAAGAAGTGAGCATAAAACTAAGGACTGTTGCTAGGAAACAGATACTCCAAGTTCTCGCTCTAGACTCAGAAAACCTGACTCAACATAGTGTCTGGCCCTGAGGGAATTGCTTTACCAGTGTCCAGGTTTAAGAGATTGTGATTGGTTTTCCATTTAACAATTACAACATCTGCTCTCCTAACACACAAATGAAAACACATGCACATAAACCTCTAAGTATGGTGTACTTGACCCAATCTTTCCACAACTGCTGCAAGGAATTGTTTATTGGCCTGTCCTATAGTGGCTTTATCATTACATAGTCCTCTTGGTCATCTGTCATGACAGTTACAGTAGCACATTCCCTCATTTGGATATTGGGCCTCTGCGATTTTTGCTTTTCTGAATTCTGACTTTTTGCAATTATGTGCATTTGTTGATTTCATGTATCTTTTGACCATGTATAGGGAAAATAGAGGAAAATGGTCAGGGCCCCTCAGATGTTCAGAATCCTGCCAAGCATTTGATGTAAATATGCACGTGTGCCCTGGTGTTCCTTTGTTATTGTCTAATGTAATTGCACATGTGCACCCAGGCAGTCCTGGGTTATAGACTTTAGTATAAAGGATGAGTAGCTCTGATCCACAGTGCCCCCGCCCCCAGGATGCCCCTGGGGGGCCGCAGGGAAGCCGCTAATGCTGTTGGAGGCTGTTGCTGAGGACTGAGCTTGTGTTGTCTGCCAATGGCTCCCAGGATCTTTCCAATTACCTAGCATGGACCTGCGTGTGAGGGGTCTGGTGACCCAGCCTGGCATGTGAGGGGTCTGTGACCCAGTCCATACAATGGATTTGTAGGGTCTGTGGGCCTTAACTCCTAGCTCTGACAATACAAAAACTCAGTATAACTAAAATAATGAAAATTTTAACTCTAGTTATGAATTACTTTAACCATATGTAGGGAAAGTAAATATAAATGGTCAGGGCCCCTCAGATGTTCAGAATCTTGCTGAGTATTTGATGTAAATATGCATGTGTGCCCAGGTGTTCCTTGGTAATTGTCTAATGTAACTGTGCATGCGCACCCAGGTGTCCTGAGTTATGGCTCTGATCCACAGGACTCCCCACCCCTGAGATGCCCCCCGGTGGGGGGGTGCAGGGGGGCACAGAGAGGCCACTACTGCTACTGGAGGCTGTTGCTGCAAGCTCTTGCTTCCAGGGCCCCCAGGACCTTCTAGGAGGTCACCGCTGCTGCTGCTGCTGCTACTGTTGCTACTGCTCCTACTGAGGATTGAGCTGGTGTATGAAATGCCTAGCCATATAATTAGCATAGCTATTGCCTCAAACTGACAACTGGCGTAGTCGTGTAGCTTTACAGCATACAATTGGTGTGGCTATTGCTGTAACCCTGACACCATGAAATGTTGTTGCAGTATAAATCTAAAAATCTCTGATACTTTATGATAAATTGTTGCTTTACTTGAGAAAAATAAACTTTATTAAAGTTGTACACCTCCTTTTAAGCCTCTTAGCAATGAAGAATCTAAAATTCATGGAATTTAAGCAAACTTCTCAATATCCCTCAGTTAATAAGTAACTGAGCCAACTTACTCATGCAAGTCTCTTTGGTATAAATACCTATTATAAAATCAAAATTTGCCTGTCACTTACTTCCCTACTTAGATTCTTCAATTCCTCCCTACTCCTAAGAGATTAAGCTAAAATATTAAAAATGATGCTTAAGCCCTTCCACGAATTGGTCCCTTTTTATAGATACTGCTTCATTTCTTGCTATTTTATAGCACAAACTTCTTGCAAAGTGTCTTGCACCATATATCATCTCACAATTTTATTCTTTTATTTATACAGTTCTTTCTGACAGAAATGCAGGCTCCACATTTTTCTTTTGGGTCTCTTTCTTCAGGTCTCAGCTCATGGCCACTCTTGGTGCTTTCTAAGAATTCCTGGGTGATTTAAGTAATCTCCTTCTGTGTTGTATCACACTCTGAGTATTTGCCATCTTATGCATACAGTATCACATAGAAATCAGCAATATTTTACCTTCAGTCTCCCACCAGGATATAAACTACCTGAAAGGAGTAACTTTATTTTTACTATTTTCATATTATTTTATCATGCCTGACATGTAATAGGTATAAAATAAATAAATAGCATATTGAACTAAGTTCTTAATAAAACTTGAGACAAGATAAGGAGCACTGGATCTGTCTATGGAAAAATGTGACTGGATTATATTTAACATGAATATAGTTAATTTATATGTTAAGCAGATGTGAAGGGGTCCGCCTGCAGAGGGGAAGTTTCTATTTTCAAAATTTTAAAGAAGTCCATCAATTTTAAAGTGATGTAAAACCGTTAATGATAATAATGATAATAACTTTTACTAAACAGTTTGTTTTACATTAAGCTTAGTAAATATATGAAATAATGTATCCTGACAACAACAATATAACAGAGGCACATTGAATATCCCAATTTTCAAGTGAGAAAGTTGAAGAGCAAAAATGTTTAAAAATTGACAAATGATGGACATTTAGTAAATGATGAAAATGAAGATCAAACTACTGCAGTTTGACCTTAGACTCCATGAGCATGATCACAACATGAGAGCTTTAGTGTCCCAGTTCACATATATGAATGAATAACTTCAACAGAAATGCACAGCATCATGAAAATAACTTGAACAAGTCTGATAAGAAGAGTGTTCCTCAAGATCAAAGCAAAGCTAAAACGAACAGTTCCGGAAGCTCTAAACTTCATATTAAAAATTATTACAACTGAGGACTGGATGTTTTCATAGAATACTAAAGGAATTGTTATAATAATTGTAACCACAAGAAGGCATTTTAGTAGACCAATGGTGTTCTTGTTGGAGAGAACTTTGTTTTGAAAGTCAGTGGGAAGCAAATGCATTGGAGTTGAGTGTGAGTCTTATTCACTATTTGATTGCTTAATAGCTGAACCCTCTTAGAATAGATGAATTTCCATTTTTTTTAAATCTTGGCAGATGACAAATCCTCATACTCTTAAAGGTGAAAATAACTGCTCTCTTGGAACTTAAGGCATGAGTTGATGGCATTGGATTGAGCAATCAGACACAGGCAGTTAATTTTTAAATTTGGTGATGGTGGCATAAGAAATCAAAGAGATTGTTTCTAGTAATAGTAACCTTGTATCTAGGGGAAGTAATAGTTGCAAAACAAGCCAAGTAATCCTTGCTGAAGTAATGGCAGTAGAGTCTGCAACATTCAGCTTTCAGCAGCAGTAACATGGTGGTTTGGTTTTGTTGTGTGATTAGAATTTTGAATCAGCCTTCATAACCTCTTTTTTCATATTTGGAATATGTTTTTCCACTCTACCTGGATATTTGATAATAGCACTTTAGTTAATTTGTTCTCTTCAAAAATCAATCTGAATTTACTACCACTGCTAGTAAAAAACCTGACATAGACACTGAAACTAGCAGATTCACTGAGAAATTGGGAAATCAGGAATTGATCTTCTCATTTGTATTAAAATAAAGGAAGTAAGATATCTTATCCAACATTTTAGGCTGGGACTATGGTAGCTCATGACATGTACTGGGAAGGTATAAAATTAAAATACATTTTGTGACTAGGCATAAAGTAAAAGTTTTGTGAATCTACTTGTTACAGGCATAAAGGACTATAAAAGGCTTAGGGAAAGGAGACTTCTTCTAATGGCACCAGATGACTTAAAGAAAGAAAAACTCAAATTCCTACATTTTGTGACTAGGCATAAAGTAAAAGTTTTGTGAATCTAGTTGTTACAGGCATAAAGGACTATAAAAGGCTTCGGGAAAGGAGACTTCTTCTAATGGCACCAGATGACTTAAAGAAAGAAAAACTCAAATTCCTAACTATATACCTCAGGCCATGGGCTGAACTTAAGGGTTTTATGATTGTGCTAAAATAATTCTGAGCCTTTTGTAATTATTTGGCAAAAATAACTGGGGTTAATAAACAAAATAAACAAACCCTCAGAATGTGAGGCTAGAGCTGCTGGATCCAGACAGAAAGAGAAAACGAAAAAAAAAAAACACTTTATCAGTGAACACTTACTATGCTCATAGGTTATCAATAAACAGGTGTTGCAAAGTAAAAAGGAAAATATGAATTGACGTAGAACTAGTAAGTGCAAAGAGCCAGCACCACTAGGTCTGGAAGAACAAAGGGAATAATTTACAAATAACTAAAACCTGGAAGTTTGCAAGGAGGACCCCCTACAAGAGGGGGACTCTGACTTCTGAGGAGGAGCTGGTGCTTTGTTAGTGCTGGTACCTCAGAAGACGGTCCTCTTGTAGCTTAGAATCATCCATGTGTAAAGTCCAGCTGAGTCTATTGTCATTGATGGGGCACAATGAAGCTGATTTGGGGAAGGTGGAAAACAACTAGAAGCTGGAACAAAATGTGGTTGTAAAGTAAGGCAAATCATAACTAAAGCTAAAAAGTTTCATTATTTTAGTTATACTAATTTTCCATTTATATCATCAGAGCTAGGGCTCAGACCCTTCAAATCCATTGTACAGACTGGGTCTCCAGACCCCTCACATGCAGGTCCATGCTAGGTAATTGGAAAAGATTCCAAGACCTGTTGGCAGATGACACGAGCTCAGTCCTCAGGTTCTTCGATGGCTTCCTCAGTGTAAGCCACACGTCCAGTAGCTTACAGGTCTGGCGGTGGCAGTGGCCTTGCAGAGGGTCCTGAGGGCACTAGCAGCAGCAGCAGCAACAACAGCCTCCAGCAGCAGTAGTGGCTTCTCCATGGTGCCCCCCCAAAGGGCATCCTGGGGGTGGGAGGCGCAGTGGATTAGAGCCACTCATCCTTTATACTTAAGTCCATAACCCAGGACACCTGGATGCACATGCACTGTTACACTAGACGATAACCAATGAACACCTGGGCGCACATGCATATTTATATGAAATGCTTGGCAAGATTCTGAACATCTGAGGGGCCCTGACATTTTCCTATATTTTCACAACAGTGGTTCACTGGAGAAACACAGTTAAGATAGCATCTAGCAGAGTGGAAGGAACAAGTCTCTTCAACTACCTCCTTTTCTTTCACAGCTCTTAATAGCATCCCCTATTGATGAAAACTGCCATGGAATATGTTGACAAAAAACAAACATAAAAATGCAGTTTGAGTTTGAGTTTCTACTACCACATAGCAACCTATAAAAAGGTGTATGTGGAACTGTGAGGCAATACCTTAACAGCCAGCACCTATGATGACTTGCAATATTAGTTGAATTTGCCAGTTCTTGAATGTGAAAATTAATTAATCAGTACCACAAGTATTGATAGTCAACTTTGTGTTCCACATATATGTATAATCGATTGTTTCAATTTTTTTTTAATTAAGTCACTTAAAATAGCAACAAGTTAACATTAAACAACTAGAAAGAAATTTAGCAAAAGAGGTACATTGTCTTAAAAAATAAAAAGAATGGAAACCTAAAATCTAGAATGTAGAAAATGTGTGGAATTAGGCAACACCTTCCACCAACAAGCCCCATTTGCTCTTGGCCTTTTTGGATTTAGAAAGTGGGATATAGGGCCAGCCCAGTGGCACACTGCTATAGTGCGCCGCTTGGGAGTGCGGCGGCGCTCCCGCCGAGGGTTCGGATCCCACATACAGACCGGCTGCTCACTGGCTGAGCGAGGTGTGGGAGCAACACCGAGGGTTGCGATCCCGTTGCCGGTCCCGGTTTGGTACCAGCGCGACACTGAGGGTTGCGATCCGTTGCCAGTCACGAAAAAAAAAAAGTGGGATATAAGTTGGGCCGGCTCATGGCTCACTCGGGAGAGTGCGGTGCTGATAACACCAAGGCCCCAGGTTGGGATCCCATATATAGGGATGGCCAGTCAGCTCACTGGGTGAGCGTGGTGCTGACAACACCAAGTCAAGGGTAAAGATCCCCTTACCGGTCATCTTTAAAAAAAAAAAAAAAAAAAAAGTGGGATATAAGTCATCTAAGTACACTTATCCTATTTACAAAACAAGTGATCCCAAAGTCTACTATCTATTGGCAAGGACAAGAAAACAAGCCCCACCTGGTGCAGTGTGCTAAACAGGCAACTCTCAGGAGGTGTTGAAAATATCCTTGGCAGAACGGAAGATATGGCAGATATGGAAGATATGGAAAATATGGCAAGCCTCATTCTCAGAATCATAAGAGAACTCTCTTTGGAGACATACTTGTTAGTGAGCAGCTCCAGAGGAAAATGAAAAAAAATATTAAGAAACAAAAATTGATTAGGCAAAACATTAATGAGATTATCTGATCATCAGAGAAGTCATTATGGTATATTATTATAGATTGGAAGGGAGACTTCGGAAACAAGCCGGAACAGGCTATCAAAGAAAAAGTAAGTTGCATGAGTAGTTGGGTCACTCTACCTAATGCCCAAACCTTTTTATCCCTGCCCTTCTCTCAACCCACACCTATAAAGCAAAAAGATCACTGTGGCTAAAAGTGAGTTAACCAAGAAAAGGATGAGAAGACGTTTTAGCTGAATCCATCTGTAGGGAAAGCGAAGGAAAATGGTAAGGCTCTGTCGATGTTCAGAACCTTGCCAAGCATTTGATGTAAATATGCATGTGTGCCCAGGTGTTCCTTGGCTATTGTCTAACCTAATTGAGCATGTGCACCCAGGTGTCCTGGGTTATGGACTTAAATATAAAGGACCAGTGGCTCTGATCCACAATGCCTCCTGACCCCAGGATGCCCCCATGGGGTGGGGGGACGGGGAGGTCGCTACTGCTGCTGGAGGCTGTTACTGCAAGCTGTTGCTGTCAGTGTCCCCGGGATGCCCCAAGAGGCCACCTCTGCTGCTACTACTGAGACTGAGCTCATGTCATCTGCCAATGGCTCCCAGTCTGTAAAATGGGTTTGAAGGGTCTGAGCCCTAGCCCTGACAGTACAAATGGAAATTTAGTATAACTAAAATAATGAAATGTTTTGGCTTTAGTTACAAATTGCTTTAACAATACAATTGGTGTAGCCATACAATTGGCTGCGTCAGCAGGAGGCCAACAGTAACCCCACCCAGATAATTAGCATAGCTATTTGCCTAACCTGACACCATCATACCCAGTATTTGTTCTACCAAGGACCATGATGCAATAAATTTTCTGAATTTAGCTAGTTTATGGGATGGATCAAATGTAAGTTTGTTTTTAGGTAAATCTTTTAAAAAATAGCCAAACAAAGAGTTTTAATGTTCAATTACTAAGCCAATCCCTGGGCCCTCAAATCTGTATGAGCAAATAAAGAAGACTGGTAAATTAGTACAACCTCCAAAATGAGACATCCTTTCTTAAATCTCCCCTCCATTCCCACGAAGAACAGTGGACTAGAGAGGTCCTCCTGAGAGCAAAGCCGAAGTGGGATGATTGGCTAATCAAATAAATTATTTCACTGTCAAGTGCGAAAGGTATATTTTAAATTCTTATTTGTAGGGAATACTCTACCATTTGTATGATGTAATAATCTGCTCTTTCTCTCCTTTTTTTTTTTTAAATGTACCCATGGTATCACAACAGTTTTAATGGTATTTTTAAATTTATTCATTGAATGTATACCTTTCTTTTTGTATCATCCTTTTTCAGACAACTGAACAAGAAATCTGCTTTGAATTTTGGACAACTTAATGGAGATACTTCTGACTATCCAACTTCTCCTATAGATAGGATAATTGAGTAGAATTGCTGTGAGGATTAAATGTAATAATGCAGTTTACATATATGATGTCTGATCAATATTAAGCAGTAAGTTAAGGATAGCTGTAACAAAAAGTATGTTTATACCCACAGTTCCTCAATTTAGTCCTATTTTCAACACATGGGTTGCTGTCTACCATAGCAGCATTATCTCTGATGTCTGTGTTTCTCTGTATTTCTGCTACTCTAACAATTTTATCCAACTAGATGGCTCACTTAAGCTATAAATAGGCAATGAGAAGAAACAGGATTTCCTCTTTTATCAACACAGAGGCAATGTCCTGGCATAGATATTTCAAATGAGATAAGAAATACCTGTTTTGTTTGCTGATAAACACCATTATAGCTGATAAATATCTCACAAATATATCATAGTTGCAACATAATTTCACTTGATATAGTTGCTGCCCCGGCATCCATTTTCAGGCCTGACAAGTTATTTAAAACCCAGTCATACCCCATCACCTTGGCCTAGTTAAAACTTTCTCTGTGTGCTCATTTGAAATATAGCCTGCTTGTTCCTTATCTCACTGACCCCAAATCCAGCACATCCCACAGCTGCTGACCATAATGGTTAACAGAAGAGTCTCTCTCTCTCTCTCCTCCCCCCCATTTGCCAGTTGAAAACCCTACTGTCTCCCACTTCCCATCGGCCTTTGTTGGCACCCCCTTCTCTCATGGATCTGTGAGTAATAAAAAGTGTCTGTTACTTTATGTGTTTTGTTTTGCTGCCTCCTCATTGTGACTCACTTGACTTACACATCAAAAACTAACTCTCCTCCTGGTCAGAGATCTTCTGGAGAGTAGCTCTCTTGGTCAGAATAAATTGAATACAGGTCAGGCAAGAGCTGCAAGGGCATCTTCCAGTATAAACAAGTTTCCTGTGAGAGAGATCCTTGGTCTCAGGTCAGACACTTAGGCATTAGGGACATCTGCCAGGATAAAAATATCCCATGATAGGCAAACTATAAACACCCATGACCACCTCCTGTGGAGCCCTGTCAAGACAGAACTAGAATTTAGAACCACTCCCCAGAGAGATACCTCGAGACCAAATTAGAAAAAATACAAGTTGCATCAGCTGGAAAATTTTGCAGATCTGTTTAATAAGCTGAGAAAGCTCAAAATATATAGTATTGCAATGTCACTGTGTTTAAAACAGCAGATAAACTATAAACAATGAAATAAAAACTTGATTCAACATAGAAAACAAAATAAATTCAACTATTTAAAACATTTTTAAAAATAGGCAACGGAAAACTTGCATTTATTTACCTTGTACCTTTTTATCAAACATTGGACTTCTGTCTTCTCAATATCTGAGTCAAAGTCTCAATATCATATCTCATTTTTATCTTGCCCACCCGTTATCCTTATTGTGCAAGATTCTTTTCTGATATCCTGGCATATTTCTTTCTACAGCCTTCACAATAGATTACTCTGAGGACAAAAGAGACTCGACAAGAAGAAACAAAGAATGTAGCAGGGCAATCAATGTAGATAGATCCTGATCAGCAAAATACCGAGCAACAGATTTTAGCAAACCAACAGTGCAAATGGATATTGGGAGGGATAAGGAAGGAGGAAAAGGGAGGAGAAACTTTTAGCAGATAATATAAAAAAGGATACTTTATAGAAGCAAAAAATGAGGTTCCTGATTAGGAAATATTGCCATCTAGTGTGAACTTATTTCACATGCAGCCCTGATGCCATGGAGTGTTGCTAGTACATTTTATTAAAGATTTAGGAGCTTATATCTACAGAATATAAATTTATCATTTAATACTCCATGATTTTTTAAAAAAATCACTGATATGATCCCATATTATTTTAGCTCAGTTGACTATTTCCACATTAAATCATGTAGAAAAGACAGCATAATAGGTAATACAGTACCTTAATAATTAAAAAAAAAATACAAAATAAATTTACCCCACAGACACAATTTATAACTTTTGAGATTTCACTATTTTCTCCCTTTAATAATTTAGTTATAATTCCTACTGTGATTCTTTAAAGTTATATTCACGAAAAGTATTCTCCCATGCAGTGAAAAAGACTGTGTGTTTTATATTCTTTCTTTTTCTATCATTCTGCCAAATAGAATAAAAAGAATGCTTAAAAGTAACTATTTTTTTGCCACCTATTCTGTAAAGAAAAAAATCAATGACTTCTCTCCTAAAAAGTTAAGTAAAGAATAGAATGCTAAAATTCTTTGTGTGACTGATGGTAGAGTAAATGGTATAAATCAATATTTATCTTTTTGTTTTAAAACATTTCTCTAGAAGAAGATAGATACATGGCATGAATAAAGTTCCATTTTCCGTACTTGTTAAGACTTACAACTAGCTTACACTTTTCAATTACTGAATAGTATGGATTTAAAAGTTACCATTTTTACTGAGCTAACCTATCATGATTAGATTTTTTTTTTTTTTTGTCTTTTTTCTTTTTCTGTGTCCAGCAATGGATCGCAACCCTCAGTGTCGCCCCCGTACCGGACCGGGA
>NW_007731341.1:48869-50668 GCF_000696425.1 Galeopterus variegatus | reverse complement strand
CTTCCCAAGCAGCGCACTAGCGCAGTGCGCCACCGGGCCGGCCCTAGATTTTTTTTTAATGAAATGTTTCAAACAAGTAAAAAAAAATTACAAAGGGAAATAATATGACAGCACTGCTATTTTTAATCTCATATTTCTTTCATGAATTTAATTTCTCTTGAAAAACATTTTTAAAAATGTTTTTCTTTAAAATTTTATTAAAATGATCTATATTTAATTATTAATTATATAACATAATTTAGCAGGTAATAGGATTCTTTATTGGCAATATCATCATAATGAAACTATTCTATCGCTTTTGTCTGGCCTCTGTTTCTACAAAGAATTGCTTTTCAGTCAGGTTGTTGATCCATTTTGGGAAATGGATCTTTTCTTTCTACTGTAAGATTTCCTCTTTGTCTTCAGTATTCTGTGGTTTTGCTACCATGTGTCTTTTTTAAATTTATCCTTAACTTTGTGTGACACTTCAAACTCTGTGATCTATTAAAAATGACATGATGGCTGACACTAATACGATGGATTGGCTTACTCAACTTAGCATCCCCCATCACCATCCTACATAAAAGACCTTTGATAAAGACCTTTGAAAACTTCTGTACATAATTTAGATTTCAGTATTAAATGCAGTGTATTTTGAACTTAGGTAGTGTGATTATACTTCCAGCTTTGTACTTTTTGTTCAAAATTGCTTTGGCTATTCAGGGTCTGTTGTGGTCCCATATGAATTTTAAGGTGTTTTTTTTTTTTTTTTTCCATTTCTGTGAAAAATGTCATTGAAATTTTGATAGAGATTGCATTAAATCTGTAGATTACTTGGGTAGTATGGACATTTTAACAATATTAATTCCTCCAATCCATGAACATGGGATATCTTTCCTTTTATTTGTGTCTTCTTCAATTTCTTTCATCAATGTTTTATAGTTTTTCATATACAGGTCTTTCACCTCCTTGGTTAAATTTATTTCTAAGTATTTTATTATTTTTCTTGTGGCTATTGAAATGGGATTGTTTTCTTGATTTTTTTTTCAGATAGTTCACCATTAGTGGATAGAAACATTATTGATTTTGTGTGTTGACTTTATATCCTGTAAATTCACTGATTTCATTTATGAGTTCCATCAAGTTTTTTGGTGGAGTCTTCAGGGTTTTCTATATATAAGATCACGTCGTCTTCAAACAGGTATGATTTAACTTCTTCTGGTCCAATTTGAATGCCATTTATTTCTTTCTCTTTCCTAATTCCTCTGGCTAGGACTTCCAGTACTCTGTTGACTAGAACTGGTGAGAATGGGCTTCCTTGTTTCATTCCTGATCTTAGAATTAAAGCCTTAAACTTTTCCCCATTGAGTCTAATGTTAGCTGTGCGTTTGTCATACGTGTCCTTTATTGTGATTATATTTCATATCCTTCACATTTACATATTTTGTCTTAAATATATTAACTTTGAACTTTCTGAGTTTTCCCTGCCTAATAGTTGCTAAGTTGTCTTTTGCATATGTCCTGTCCATCATTATGCAGTTCCTCTAAAAGTGTTTGTATGGCTTTCTCCTTACTATTGGAATTCTTATTTATCCTGGTTCATTACCTTAACACAAATGGAAACAATAAAAATTAATAACTGTCCAATTTTATAATTGCTGGTAAATATATTTCTAACAATTAGAATTAAGGTGAATTACTAGGACTATGATTGAAAATTTACCTGTATTGTTTGTTCATTTTTTCCTTTCAACACATGTTCATTGGTGAACTGCTATGTGGCCATTGCTGTTCTAAACTCTGGGAGTATAGAATTGAGT
>NW_007731341.1:46414-47862 GCF_000696425.1 Galeopterus variegatus | reverse complement strand
TATTGTGTCCCTTTGATTCTTTATCCATTACAATGAAAAAAATTTATTTTAAAATACATCTGCAATACAGAAAGTTATTCTCAGGGAAGTTCTTAACCAAAAATCGGATTTTGCTTTGAGATGAGTGTAACTTCTCAGGGCAAAACATTAATTAAAAATGGTACAATCACCTTTTCAACCAGTTCTGATGGTCTGTTTACCTCTAGGAAGGAGAGCATGGGATTGCTGCTTTTTCTGATTGACATACTATTCCTTGTAACACAATGAATTCTTATTCAGTTTATAAGACACAATCCAATACCAGTACTTTTATGTAGCCTATTGATTTTCTTCCCCATCCTCAGGGAAGTAACCACCTCTCTCACATGCTTTATAGTCACTTTCCTACTTACTAAATGAATAGTTATTCCATTACCAAATAAATGATGTAAAACATCTAAAAAGCTGGTTTTAAAAGTTCAGCTTGTGTAATATAGTTAATATATATCATTTCACTTACTTTAAGAGGCCAAGTTGAAAAATTAAAATGTCCTAGCCTGGGTCTTTCACTTCTTACCTCACATCCTATCTTTGGTATCCACCACTCATGAAGAGTGTAGACATTTAAAGTTCACAAAGAGAAGTATCCTTTATTCGAATCTCCCTAGGACACATTTATTTAATTGTAGTTTCTAGTAATAAGAAATATGCTTCAGTAAGTAGAAGGATATGATCTCAATACTTTGGCAAGATTCTGCTTTCTATATATACAAAAAAAAATTAAGTAGGAGCTAAGGGAGAAAGAAGGAAGGAAAGAAAAACCATAGTGGTGNAAAAAAAAATTAAGTAGGAGCTAAGGGAGAAAGAAGGAAGGAAAGAAAAACCATAGTGGTGCATTGGACTTGCAGAGGGAGAGAACATACATTGGGATACAAAGTGGAGTGGGGAGGGGAAGGGAAGGGGGAGGGAAGATGGGGATAATTGGGTGGGGGACACGGGTTACAAACGCAATTTGTGATAATGGACATGCTGTCAGTATGAATCTGGCCTTCACGTCTTGGGCACAATGGGTAACAGTCAGCTCTGTATCTCATGAACATTCATAACCAATAAATATTAGTCAATTGTCAGCTCTTCTTTTAAGCTGTTCTAGGGGAAAGAAAGAGAAGGTTTTTATGTAGCCTTGATTCTCTGTGCACTGTTGATGGAGTGGTGTTGCCATGAAGTAAGAGATCCCCAGTGAGAAAAACACATTCAGGAATTGATGGACAAAGTCATGTGGACCAGAAATCTCACCCTATTAGAAGATTCTTCTTCCGGGCTATGCTTGCAGTTTCTACAGTTTTCTCATAGAATGTTAAAAGTTTTTAAATCCTGATTTATAACTTCATCCCTCCCAGACCTTTTAAAAGTTGAGTGTCTTTCAACAATGTGAAGGGGTGTGCTTAATGATGGGTATCAATGCTTCA
>NW_007731341.1:26806-46348 GCF_000696425.1 Galeopterus variegatus | reverse complement strand
AAAGTTGAGTGTCTTTCAACAATGTGAAGGGGTGTGCTTAATGATGGGTATCAATGCTTCAGGAAAAATTGTCAGAGCAAATGATTTGCTCACCAAAGACTGCACACACATAAATAAATGGAGTAAGAGCCAGAAATGGCAAGCTTGCTTTGTTGTCATAAATGATGGTTAATAAACAAATTGGGTAAGTAGAGCTCATCATGATAGGTAATAAGAGTTAAAAGTAGAAATATTACCAAAAAGTTCTTTTAGAATAACATGAGAGTTTCTCAATGAAAGTAAAAGATAATTCAAAATGTTATCTCTCATGATAAATATGAAAATAGAATAATAGGTTTTATATTTTACCAAGTATATTTTCTGTTAAACTACCAAACATATTTTCAAGCATGTTTAAATTTTATTTTTCTTATAATGTTGGACATGGGCTTAGAACCCAAAGAAAATAGACCCTGTTTCCTTGGTATACTTATACTGTCCTTGAAGCTCTCTTTTTACTGTATATTAGGTAGGGTTTGTGTTTCATAAGAGATCTGATTACAGTAGCTTTAGCAAATACTGCTTTATTTATCCCATGCAAAAACAAGTCTACAGGTGGTATTCTAAGACTAGAATTCTGCATCAATAATAACATCAAGGACATTTGCTGCATTTTCCTTAACAATGACTGTTTCACTGTCAGTTATCACCATCATTCCTGGAAAGAAGAAGGAAAAGCCATGGAGATAGTGCCAGTTGACCTCTACTTTCATTTCTTGGGCTAGAAATGAGTCACATGATCACTATAAAGTTCAAAGATGTTTTGAAAATCATACAGGATTTTTTAAAATTTTCCCATCTGTATTTTGGAGGAAGAGGAAAAAGCCATTTGATGTTGAGTGAGCCAATATACAGTATCTGTCACACTTTCTTCTGTAATGCCACTACACTGTTATCCTCCCAAGTCTCTGGCTGACTTTTCTTCCTCTGCATTTAAATGATACCACTTAGTTTGTAGTTGCAACAGTAATGCACACCACTCAAATTTCCAATTAAATACCTATTAAGTCAAACAAAATTTAAAAATGAGTATTAAAATAAGTGATGAGATAATAATGAGTGATAAGATAATGTGGTATATTTTAGGAAAAAGCACTACCAATGGCAGACTTTGCATTGGCTGAGCAACCCATTTACACTCTCTGCCCTGAGGGAAAAAAAGAAGTATTAATAGCCATAAAGAAGGTATAAAGAATATCTTATTATTTTGCCACTTCACTATAAAATTGCCTTCTTCTAATGCAGCTCAATACTTTTGCTGACTATGACTTAGCACAGCCAGAATTTTTTATCTCTCAGTGAGTTCTTATTTGTCTGCATGTATTCCTAGAGTACAATGACTAGAGTATGTAATATGACTTGGGACAGGGGGAAGTGGACAGTATCAATTCTGTACTGTTGTGAATAATGGGTATTTGTCAAGAAGCATTCTATGTGGGGGAGAA
The DNA here is from genome assembly GCF_000696425.1 of Galeopterus variegatus. Classification (NCBI taxonomy): domain Eukaryota; kingdom Metazoa; phylum Chordata; class Mammalia; order Dermoptera; family Cynocephalidae; genus Galeopterus; species Galeopterus variegatus. The sequence goes on along the minus strand of NW_007731341.1, from coordinate 44,864 downwards.
TGATGTCAAAATGTTCACCATGAGCAACAAATTATACATATATATATACACACACACACACATACACATATATATACACATATACATGCTTAATGATGATTTTACATATATATACATATATGTACACACATATATGTACATACATATATATACATACATATATGTATGGAAAAAGTAACATATATGTACACACATATATGTACATACATATATATACATACATATATATATACATACATATATGTATGTATATATATGTGTGTATATATATGTATAGAGAGAGAGAGAGCATTTGTTGCTCATGGTGATTATATATATATATATATTTATATGATCAGCAAACCTGGCTGCCAAATGATCCTTGTTTCACAGAACCTACATGATATGAATGCCTTCCAGAGTCCAAAAATTTTCTAGGAACTGTGCACATTGCACTTCAGAGCAATTTCACTAAAGAGTGGGATATATGAGTGGCTAAAAACCAACCATACATCTGGTTTTATGCCAAACACTGGCCTGGAAGTATGGATTTCCACATAAGGTTATATAAAAGAAGATCTGTACGGTTTATACAAGTCATAGTACTAATTTAGAAGTAAAAATCCTGAATACATTAATGTCTACACAGTAAATTTCTCATTTTACCAAGTGGGTAACAAAAAGTTACTTTCGAAAAAATTTTTTGTGAATAATAGAGAAATAAGTTTTAAGTTTTAAGTCTCTGTGACAGAATATATAGAGAAGGAAATTTAATTATTCATTTTCTCACCTGTAAGTATCAGAGAATAGAGTTGGAGGAAACACATTTTCTCTCCATCTCCAGATATATTAAGAGTTTGATGTCCTAATGTTCCTTTATTCCATTGAGTCATGGGATACCTAAAAATCATTTGCTTTTGAAAGTCATAAATTAGTCATAAATGGACAGTCAAGAGATCACATATAACACACTCATTTATTTTATTTAGCCTACATAATTTGAGCCAACATTTTGATTTCAGAAAACATCAAATAAAAATCCACATTTATGATTTCTCTTTCAGAATCAGTAGCTCTGGCTATACTAATTTCGCATTTCTGCTTGGCACCATTAACTGGCATTGAGCAGTCCCAGTCTCCTGTAGATTTGGCATGTGCTTTATCACACAGGTTGCTTCAATCATTTAACTTCTTTGGCCCCTGCAAAAGCATAACTGAATATAATAATTGGAAATAGGATAGAGATGAGTTTAGAGTACTTCATTAGTGTACTATTTAGAGTACTTGGTTAGTGGGATTATTTTTCAGGATGTTCAGTACATCGGAATTAGAAAGAGTGTAATATTAATGCAATCAGGCTATGAGTCAACTAGGTTACAAAATTTTATTTTATGGGACTGAAGCACAATATGTGCTCTGTTCCCTCCCTCCCGCCCCCATATTTATATAGATTCTTCCATTGACATGCATTTGAATATTTTGCTTATACATAAAGCCATTATTTATTTATTTATTTGCCATACTTATTCTCTACTATAAGCATAAAAAAAAAGAAGACCATCTCTGAAAGTTAACTAATGCCACATTTCAGTCTACAATCTCCATACCACATCTCTGATTTCTGTCATTTTTGATTTGTGCTTTTTTGTGTGTGTGGAATCATGCAATGTGTACTCTGTTGTGCCTTGGATCTTTCTTTAACATGATATTGTTTGGATTCATGCCATTTGTTGATTATATCAGAACCTAATTATTTTTTTTTTAATTTGCTGAATAGTTTTCTATTGTACAAAAAAATCACAATGTCTTTATCTTTTCTCTCTGCATATTTTGGTTGTTTCCAGTTTTTGTCTATTCTCAAAATAGCTTTTTTAAAATGCATTTTGTGTGTATCTTTTTGTAGAGATTTGTCTTCATTTCTCTTTAGTAAATTTCTAGCCAGGGAATTATAGCATCATAGGACAAATAAATCCCAAGGTTGTTATTTTTCTTAAAATTAAAGTTTTCCAAAGTAACTGTACCATTATATACTCGTACTTTCATGTATGGGAATTTTAGTTGATCTATATATTCGCCAGACATTGGTATTGTCTGTATTAGTAATTTTTGTCATTATTTCGAGTGTGAAATTCAATCATTGTGGTTTTTATTTGAATTTTCCTGATATCAAATGATGCTAACTGGCTAAATACCAGTAGATATTTGGCTGTAAACTTTATTATGGTGGGTGAATTTGAGTTTTGACCTTACCATTAGAGTGAATTCTTAATATTTTATATTGGAATTTTTTAAAACTTTTTACCTTTAGGTGAATTACTTTTTTCATACATAATTTTCATTTTTGAAGTGTATCTGTTTGGTGTATCACTGGAAGCCTGACGTATTTAAGAATATTCTCTAATTGATGAAATTTAAACTAAAAAATTTGTCTGCCCTGTAATAGGTAAGCAGTTTAAATCTTGGCTTAGCTTTTTGTTTTTGGTAGTTATAATTTAATTTTTATTATTTTAGCTTTATGTAGATCTATTTCTGTATTGAGATCCCAAAGGCCACCCTTAAGTTCACTGATGCACTAGAAGGTCTCAGGTGACTTAGAACGACTCTTATACTCACATTTATAGTTTATTACAGCAAAAGGATACAGATTAGGATACAGGAAAATGACTAGAAGAAACCAGGCACAAACTTTCAGGTGTCATCTGGTGGAGTTGCACAGTTTTGCTTAAATCTCCAAACAATAATATATGAGAGTATTTCTGAAGTGCTGCCAACTAGGAAATTCACATGAGTCAGGGTTTTTATTGGGAGTGGTTCATGTAGGTATGCAGTGCCTGCATGATTAACCCCAGCAACTCAGATTCCTGTGCCCCTTCTCTGAAAACAAAGACAGGCATTCACCATAAATCACACTGTTAGCATATACTATCTGTTTGAACTGGTACAGTGTGACCCAAGAATTCAGGGATGCAAAAATATTCCTATCAGGCAGAATATGCCAGGGACTCTAGAACCAGTCAAAGCCAGTCATGCAGAGAGCCTTTTCTTGGGAATATGAAGGGTTTGTGCAACTCGGGCCTGCTTATTGAACCCTTTTCTGCATAATTTTACATACCACAAAATTCATCCATTTGGCGTGTACACTTCATTGGTTGTACATATATTCACAGAGTTGTGTAAACATCATAACAACCTAATTTTATAACATTATTATCACTCTCAAAAGAAACCCCATTCCATTAGCAGTCATTGACCAGTCCCACTTCCCACCCACCACTCTAGCTTTCTACTACTGATCTAATTTCTATATTTTGGGGTTTGTAAGGCTTTTTTTTTTTTTGTATTCTGGATACTAGTCCTTTATCAGATATATGCTTTGCAAATATTTTCTCAGTCTATAGATTGTCTTTTCACTCTCTTGATAGCATGTTTTGACACAAAAAGTTTTTAATTTTGATGACATTCAATATGTCTAAGTTTTTCTTTTGTCACTTCTGCTTTTGATGTCATGTTTAAGAAACTATTGCTAATCCGAAGTCATGAGAATGAACACCAATGCATCTGCATTTGTCTGTTTCTGTTGCTTATAAAAGAATACCTGAAACTGGGTAATTTGTAAAGAAACAATATTTATTGCTTACAGTTTCAGAGGCTGGGAAGTCCAAAGTCCACGGAACACATCTGGTGAGGGACTTGTTGGTGGGTGGTGACTCTTCACAGCAATGCATATTATCTATCACATGGTGAGAATGGCAGGAGCAAGACAGAGTAACTCCTTGCTTCCCCGCCTTGGTGATGTAAGGCTGCTTTTCACTGTCGTTTAAGTCATTACACATCTCATCCAGCTTCTTGGCTTCGTCTGCAATAGAGATGCTAGAGTTTGTGGCTTTCATCTTGGGGTGGAATTCTGAAAAGGGAGAAAAAATCCAGATGGTGGCCTTTGGGGAGTATTAGGGTGTTTCTTCTTGTCTCCTTTAGTTTTCTAATCCTTCATTTCCTGGAAATAGCATACTTTATCCACATTTGCCATTTCATCAAATTTAGACTTCTGTTTCCCAAACATTCTCTTCCACCTCTCAGAGCACTTCTTGGAAAACTCTGCAAACTTGACAGGGACTCTGGGTTTTTCTTCGTATGTTCCCTGCACGTTTGCATAATGAAGATATGAGCAGACAAATTGCTCTTTGGTTTCTTGGGGTCACTTTAGCCATCCTTCTTCCTTTCTTTACTTATTGGTTATGAATATTCATGGGGTACAAAGCAAATAGTCACCTCTCGTGCCTAAGATGTGATGGCCAGATCCATACTGGCAGCATGCCCATTACCATCTTGACTGTATCGTTCTCTAGTCTGGGCAGCACAGGACACGACACGCTGCCTAGCACTCCCCAGCTTTGCACTAGTGGCCTCCATGAGAGCCACCTACTCTCTCATTCTGAAACGTACAATATATTGTTATTGACTTCAGTCATCTTGCTGTGCAATAGATCTCAAAATTTATTCATCCCGTGTAGCTGAAACTTTATTTTTGATTAGCAGCTCTCCAATCCCTGCTTTCCCCACCCCACCAGCCTCTGGTAGCCATCATTTTACTCTCTGCTGCTATGAATTCAACTTTTTTAGCTTCTTCATGTAAGTGAGATCATACAGTATTTGCCTTTCTGTGCCTGGCTTATTTCACATAGCATAATGCCTTCTAAATTCATCCATGTTGTCCCAAATGACAGAATTTTGTTCTTTTTTAGGTTGAATAGTATTCCTGTGTGTGTGTGTGTGTGTGTGTGTGTGTGTGTGTGTATCACATTTTTATTCCTCGAACCATAGATCAACTCTTAGGTAGATTCCATATTTTAGCTATTGTGAATAATGCTACAATGAACATGATGGTACAGACATCTCTTTGATATATTGATTTCAGTTCTTTTGAATGCATTCCAAAAAGTGGGATGATTGGATTGCATCGTAGTTCTATTTTTAATTTCCGGGGGACCCTCCGTACTGTTTTCCATAATGGCCATACTAACTTAACGTTTCTACCAACAGTGTACTGTAGTTTCATTTTCTTTGCATGATTGCCAATACTTATCTTTCATCCTTTTGATAATAACTGTTCTAACAGGTGTGAGGTGAGATCTCATTGTGGTTTCAACTCATATTTCCCTAAGGATTAGTGATGCTAAGCACTTTTTTATGAACCTGTTGTCCATTTGTATATCTTCTTTTGAGAATTGTATTTTCAGGTCTTTTGCCCATTTATTAATTGTTTGTTTATTTATTTATTTATTTATTTTTGCGATTTAGTTTCTGAGTTCTTTATATTAATCCATATCAGATATACAGTTTGCAAAAAAATTTATTACTGTAGCATTGTGGTAAGTTATGAAATTATGAAGTACGAGCCCTCCAATGTGTTCTCTCTCTTTTTAAGATTGCTTTGAGTATTTGGGGTCTATTGCATTTCCATTTGAATTTTAGAAACAATTAGTCAATTTCTGGAAAAAAAGCAACTGAGATTTTTGATAGGGATTGCATTGAATCAGCAGATAATTTGGAGCATATAACCATGTAAATGATGTTAAATCTTCTGATCCATCAAAAAAGAATATATTTCCACTTATTTTGATCTTTAATTACTTTCAATGATATTTTGTAGTTTTTGCTATGTGTATATTACATCTTTTTAACTTTTATTTTTAGTTATTTTATAATATATTATGCTATTAAAATATAATTTTTTTTTTCCTTTTTGTCTTTTTTCATGTCCGGCAATGGATCGCAACCCTCAGTGTCGTGCCCGTACCAGACCGGGACCGGCAACGGGATCGCAACCCTCGGTGTTGCCCCCACACCTCGCTCAGCCAGTGAGCGGGAACTGGTCTGTATGTGGGATCCGAACCCTCAGCGGGAGCGCCACCGCGCTCCCAAGCGGTGCACTGTAGCAGTGCGCCACCGGGCCGGCCCATAAAATATAATTGTTTTTTACATATCATTTTTCATTATTCATTGAAGGTATATAGAATACAGTTGATTTTGGTGTAATAATCTTGTATCTTGCCAAACCTGTTTATTAGTCCGTTGCCAGACACGAAAAAAGACAAAAAAAGACAAAAAAAAAAAAAAAATTCTCTTTCTGCATTTTTTGAGATGATCCTGCTGTTTTTGACCTTTGCTATTTTATTATGGTATATTACATTGATTTTTGTTATATGTTTTTTCACCATCCATTCCTGAGATAAATCCTTTTGGATCATGTTCTACAGTCCTTTTTATATGTTACTGTATTTGGTTTGTTAGTATTTTGCTGAGGATTTGTATTTCAATATTTATGAGGAATATTAGTATGCTCCCAAGCGGTGCACTGTAGCAGTGCGCCACCGGGCCGGCCCATAAAATATAATTGTTTTTTACATATCATTTTTCATTATTCATTGAAGGTATATAGAATACAGTTGATTTTGGTGTAATAATCTTGTATCTTGCCAAACCTGTTTATTAGCTATATAATTTTTAGTGACTTTCTTAGGATTTCTATATACAAAATCATACCATGTACAAATAGAGATAGTTTTTACTTTTTCCTTTTAAATATGTATGACTTTTATCTTTCTTGCTTAGTTACCATGGTTAGAACCTATAGTATAATAGTGAAAAGAAGTGTGCAGAGCTAAAAATTGTCTTGTTGCTTATCTTAGGGCCAAAAAATTCTGTCTTTTCTTAGGGCCAAAAAATTCTGTCTTTGTTCATTACATATGATGTTTGCTGTGGGCTTTTTAGCAATGCCCTTTATCGAGTTAAGGAAGTCCTCTTCTATTCCTAAATTGTTGGGTGTTGCTGTGATGAAGGAGCTGTTTTTGACCTTTGCTATTTTATTATGGTATATTACATTGATTTTTGTTATATGTTTTTGTCACCATCCATTCCTGAGATAAATCCTTTTGGATCATGTTCTACAGTCCTTTTTATATGTTATTGTATTTGGTTTGTTATTATTTTGCTGAGGATTTGTATTTCAATATTTATGAGGAATATTAGTATGTTTTCATGTGATGTCTATGTCTGGTTTTAGTATTAAGGTAATTCTGTCCTCATAGAGTGAGTGGGAAACTGTTCTCTACCATTCTATTTTTGAAATAGTTTGTCAAAGATATCTGGTAATTTTATTTTAAATGTTGATAGACTTCATCTGTGAGGCTAACAAAGATTGGATTTTCTTTTTGAAAATTACTAATTTAATTTATTTGCTTGTTACAAGCCTATTCAGATTATCTATTTCTCTTTTGGCCATTTCAGTAGTCTATGTTTTTCTAGAAATGTATCCTTTTCATCTAAATTTCTAGTTCATTGGCATATGATCACCTACAATATTATCTTGTAATTCTTTTTATTTCTATAAAGTCAGTAGTAAACCTCTTTTCTCATTCCTGTTTTTACTAGATTTTGTTTCTTATGGTATTTTTTTGTCAGGCTTTTACAGTTTTTAAAAATTTTGTAGATATTTTCAAAGAACCAAATTTTGGTTTTGTCCATTTAACCTATTGTTTTTCTTTTTCCTATTTTATTCATTTCAGTCCTAACCTTTATTATTTCCTTCCTTCTACTTGATTTGATTTTAGTTTGCTCTTGCTTTTTCTATTTTCTCAAGAAAAAAATTAAGTTATTGATTTGAGATGTTTAATTTCTTGTAATATGCATTTATAAATTTTCTTCGAAGTACTGCTTTAGCTGCATACCATGTGTTTAAATGTTCTTTTTATTTTATTTATCTCAAAGTATTTTCTATTTCCCTTGCAAATACTTCATTGGCTTATTAATTATTTAAGGCCACATTATTTAATTTCCACATATTATTGAATATATAAAATATTATTCTTTTGATTTCTAATTCATTTCCTTTATGTTAAGAGAACATGATTTGTATGATTTTGATCCTATTAAATTTATACAGAATTGTCTTATGGCAAAGCATACTTTAGTGAATATCCCATATGAGCCTGAGAAGAATTTTTATACTGCCATTGTTGGATGGAGTGTTCTTTAGATGTCTGTTAGGTCTAATTGGTCAGGGCTTCAGGTGGCTCTGAACTCACAACTTTGCTGTGCTCAGCCCACACCACAGTTTTCATGGGTTGGAGTCATTTGCCTGTAGCTCTCCCAGGCTGGAGTTGCATTCTAGTGGCTTCATTGGTCTGTGGTCTTAGGGACAACCTCTACCCTACAGTTTCATTATGCATTGCACTAGTGGCACTCTCTGTGATGGTCCCCCTGTGGCAATTCTCTGACTTGGCTTCAAGGGTCTCCAGGGAATCCTTTGAAATCTAGGTGGATGTAGCCATGTCTTTGTAGCCTGTGCATTCTGCATGTCTGTAGAGTTAGCACCATGTTTACACTGCCAAGATTTACTGCCTGCACCTCTTGGAGTGGTGGCCCAAGCTATACCTGGGCCAGTTGGCACCGCACCTGGGCTTGATGAGGAGTGCTGTGCTAAAATGAATTTAACAGAAACCTGAAACAGCCCTGGACAGTGAGCCCAGAGGTCCCAGAACTCCTGTGCCCCTCCTTTGAAAGTGTTCTGCCTTCAAGGCCCTGGCACTTTGGGCTTTGGATGGGTGGGAAGCCAGGAAGATCTCAGAAATGCTTTCAGGATCATTTTTCCATTGTTCTGATGAATAGCATCTGGCTTACCTCTATCCAGACTAATATCCTTATCAAATGTTCACTTGGCCCACCCTTGTTGTTTTTGCCCAAGCTCACTCTTTATTCTTTAAAACCTGGCCAGGCTGAGATTTTTCCAAATGTTTAAATCCTGCTTTTATTTTGATTATAAATTCTATGTTTAACTCATTTCTTTCTCCTCACATTTTACTATAAGCAGTCAGGAGAAGACATGAAGCATCCTAAACACTTTGTTTAGAGATTTTTGATGACAAATATCCTAGTTCACGGCTCACAAGTTTTGCCTTCTACAAAGTGCTAGAACACAGACACAATTAGGACAGGTCTTTGCCACTTTATAACAAGGATAGGCTTTCCTCTAATTTCCAGTACCTTGTTCATCATTTCTGTCTAACACTTCTATCAGAGTTGCCTTTATCATCCATATCTCTACCAACATTCTGTTCACAAACACTTAGGTAATCACTAGGAAGATTTAGCTTCTCTCTACAGCTCTCATCTTCTGAGCCCTCACTGGGATAGTCCATTATGGTCCAGCCTCTACCCATTACCTAATTCCAAAACTGCTTCCACAGTTTGGGGTATCATTATAGCACCACACCACTTCTCAGTACTAAGTTTTTCTTAGTCTGTTTTGTTGTTATAACAAAATGCCACAGACTGGATAATTTATAAATAGTAGAAATTTACTTCTCACAGTTTTGAAGGTTGGGAAATCCAAGACAAAATTGCCTGTAGATTGGTATCTGGTGATGGCTCCCCCTCTGCATCCAAGGTAGCACTTTTTTGCTGTATTCACTAGCGTGTGTAAACATCGTTTCCTCACATGAATGAAAAGACAGAAGTGCAAAAGGGACTAACTCTCTCCCTTAAGCCTTTTAATAAAAATACTAATCCCATCCATGAGGGCAGTGCCCTTATGGTCTAATCACCTCCCCAAATCCCTACCACTTAGTATCATCACATTGGGGGTTAAGTTTCACCATATCAATTGGAGGTACACATACATTGAAAACACAGCATATATCAAGAAATAGATTAAAGGAAAAACTTATATTAAAGAGTTATAAGAAAATGTAATATGATATAAGTGGTTCTCAATTACTTTTTAGAGTCACTGAATATTGAGCACACCTAAAATAAATTTCTAGACAAATTAAGCATTAGGATTTTGATTTGCAAAATCCCATGCATGCCTATATCATCTTTTGTTTTGCAGACAAGAAGTAATTGCAAATTTGGTCTATTTCTGTATATGAAATAGTAATCAGTGGAGGTATAATCAAATCAGTTTTTAAGTGACTAATTTTTTTTTCACATTCATTATGATGAATTATGAGGCAAGAAAGAAAGGTGCAACTTTAATTCAGCTCTCACACAGTTGGACTTTTTAAAATCAACATAGCCATAGGGTATCAAATTTGCTTCTTCTGGTACTATTCCTTTCTGTGTTCAAAAACAATTGCAGTTAATAATGGTTACAAAAAGAAAGGCAATCTATTAGTCCGTTAATGTTGCTATACCAGAATACCTAAAAGTGGGCAATTTATAAAGGAATGAAATTTATCTCTTATAGTTGCAGAGGGTGGGAAGTCCAAAGTCCAGGGAACACATCTAATGAGGGCCTTCTTCTGGGGGTGACTCTGTATAGCAACTCAGGGTATCACATGATGAGAGAATGGCATGAGCAAGAGTGAGTTAACTTTCTCACTTGCCCTGGTTATGAAGCCATTAGAACCATGCCCGTTACTCCATGAATGGATCAATCTATTCATAAGGGTAGTCCTCACGATCTAATTACCTTGAAGGCCCCACCTTTCAAATACCATAATTGGATGTCTCACCCTCTTAGCACTGTTACGATGGGAGTCAAGGGGAGATTCAATCCACAGTATTACACCCTGGTACCCCAAACTTATATCCTTTTCACATACAAATACATTATTTTTATCCCATAGCCACCAAATTTTTCAAATACCATAATTGGATGTCTCACCCTCTTAGCACTGTTACGATGGGAGTCAAGGGGACATTCTATCCACAGTATTACACCCTGGTACCCCAAACTTATATCCTTTTCACATACAAATACATTATTTTTATCCCATAGCCACCAAATCTAGACTTATACCAGCACCAACTCAAACATCCAGTTCATCTGTGAAATTAAAACAAGTTGTCTACTTCCAAGATACAATGGTAGGACAAGCATAGGGTACATATTCCCATTCAAAAAGGAGCAGTAAACCAAAAGAAATGGTAACATGTCCTACACATGTCTAAAACCCAACATTAAATCTTAAAGCTGGAGAATAACCTCATTTTACTGCATGCCCAACATCCTCTGCACACTGGTGTGGGTTGGGCCTCCAAGTCCTTGAGCAACACTGCTTCTATGGTTTTCCTGGGTTTAATTTATGCTTCACCTCTCCCAGGCTGGTGATACATGCTGGTAACTCTACAAATCTGGCATCTCAGTGGTGGTCTCAGTGACCATGGCTCCACTAGGCATGGTCCTGGTGGGGGTTGTTTCCTGTGACTCTGACCCCATATTTGCCCTCAACATTGCTGTACTGAAGGCTCTCTGCAGTGACTATCTTTCTGGGTCCCCAGGCTTTTCCATACATCCTTTGAAATTGGGACGATGGCTGCCATGCCTCCACACCTCTGGCATTCTTTTACACTGCAGAGTTAACACCCCGTGGATGCTACCCAGGCTTCCAGCTTGTATCTTCCAAAGCAGTGCATTCAGCAGCATCTGGGGGCAATTTAATCATGGCTGGAGTAGCTAGAGCAGCTAGGATGCAGGGAGCAGCATCCCAAGGTGGCCCTGGGTAGCAAGCTCGTGGAGGTTGCCTCAGGGACTGTTCCCCCAAACCATTGTATCTCCCCAGGCCTCTAGGTCTGTGATGGGAGGGGCAGCCTCTAAGATCGTCTGAAATGCCTTCAGGGTCTTTCTTCCATTTTCTTGATGAGGCTACACTTATTGAATAGTTAGTGTCATATTTTAGTATGCCTAATTTTTAAAATCTCTCTCTCTCTTTTTCTCTCTCCTATTAATCTCTTTCAAAACTCAGGCTCTACAAGCAAGCTTAAAAGCTGCTGGTTTATAAATATTTCATAATCATTAATTAAAAGATTTGTTTTGGAGATAAAAAGCAACTAGTGATAGAATAGAGACCAAATCAATGCCTGTAAACTCAGGCAGGGTCCAAAGAACACATAAACAAATAAAGGTATTGGTATATTTTATGTCATTGTCAATGCAGAATTCAGGAGATCATACTTCCCAACCATTTTATTCTATAATTAAGAATGCCATGCAACTAAGTGGTATGACCGAGGATACCCAATTAATTAATATAAAATTAGTACTAGAACTTATAGTTAGCTGTAAGTTTAATTGTATTTCTACCAAATGTTTAAAATAATCATACGTTTTGCATCTTAGGATGATGAGAGAGCTGGGTTATTAGTAGTAACCATGCTCGTGGAAAATAACATTTTAGGTCATAAGCAAATAACAAAAGTTTGAACCTACAGAAAATGAAAAGAATCCAGGAGATCCTCAGAAGTCCCCAGATTATATTTTGAAAATCTTTGCTGTAAGATATTTTATCTTCTGTTTCTTTTTTCTGTTCTTCAGTTACCCATTCACTACTAATTTATTTTCCATTTATCTCCATAACTACTTTCTGCTTTCCCTTTCATATTTCTTATCTGGAATATCTAGATAAAGTTTCTCATCTTATGAGGTTAGCATATACTCCATCATTTCTTCTTCCTCTGCTAAACTGCATAGAGCAGATCTCTCCAATAATTAAAATACACCTACAGCACTTCTGCAATAACTTTGTACGGAGGAAAAGATGCATATAATTCTCATTGAAAATTTTCTTCAATCTGTAAAGGATCTGAAGAAGTTTTTTGTTCGTTTGTTTGTTTGGTTTTAATGAGGTTTTCATGATAAAAATATCCTTTGGGCAAATAGTTTATACTAAAATCTTAAATAGAAATAAGTGCATTTGAAGACTTCCTACATACGTACATATTTCTAGAGAGATAATTACTATTTAAATTTAAAAGCCACATGAAAAACTGTTATACAATAGCAAAACATATTGTACTAGTGAGTTAGAAAATTTTATATATGCCTACATCATTGTTATCACACACAAATTAATTTATAAAACATTTCCACTACTCTAGAAGTCTCTTTATTCCCACTTTTCAGTCCATGCCGTTTCTGTGGATAACAACTATTCTGATATCTACTTCCATAAATTAAAATTGCTTATTTTTCCTTGAATATAAATAGAATAATCAAATGAACTTTTTCAATTTTGTCTTTTTTACTAAACATTAAATCTGTGAGAATCTATTGTTATTACAAGTATCAGTAATTTTCTTTTCATTCTTCTGTTGTATGCTACTGAATTAATGTAACATATTATATTTACTCTTTACATTGTTGATGAGTGTTTGATCTAGACGGAGATTTTAACGCAATATGAAAAGTTGATTTAATGGAAATTCAGAGAAGTATGTTCTAGTATTAGTAGAAATTTACTCTTTACATTGTTGATGAGTGTTTGATCTAGACGGAGATTTTAACGCAATATGAAATGTTGATTTAATGGAAATTCAGAGAAGTATGTTCTAGTATTAGTAGAATAGATAGTTTTATCCCTTAGGTTCCGATCTGTAGAATGGTAAAGACATTCTAAGTCCTTTTAAGAAGAAAATATTGGTTGGTTGTAAGATTCTATTTAGTATTGACCTGTTGCTTCTGACCAAAGACAAGACAATCAGTGATTAAATAAATATTAGAAAGGTAGAAACCTACCCGTATCAGTCTGCTAGTGGTGCCACAACAAAACACAATGGACTGGGTGGCTTAAGCAATAGAAATTTATTTTCTCACAGTTTTGGAGCCGGCAGGTCAGGCTCACTTCCTGGGTTGCAGACAGTTGCTTTCTTGCTATGTTCTCACATGGTCTTCCCTCTGTGCAAGCAGAAAGAGGGAGAGACAGACACAGACAGACAGACTGAGAAAGAGAGAAAGAAGGTGCAGGAACAAGCTTTCTGGTGTCTCTTCTTATAAAGACATCAATCATATCAGAATCAATACAAAAATCATTTTCATTTTTATGGTCCATCAGCAAAAGAAGAGTTAATTAATAAAAAAAAAACACTACTTGTAGTGACAGCAAAATGTGTGTGGTTTTTAGGAATAAAACCAAAATAAAAGTAGTAGAAGATTCTAAAAGTTGAAACATTCAAAACAAAACAAATATATATGTATATATAAATTGAAATAGCACACAATTGTGGATACTCACAGAGGTTATACTAAAAATCACTAAGGAAAGAAAATTTAGGCCAATAAAGTGACTAAGTCAATTGGTTATCTTTACAGAAAAAAAATAAAATCTGGGTACTCATTACATCATTCACCATAATTAATTCTAGATGGATTAAAAAGTAAGCATGTATAAAAATAACTAAAAAGAAAAGGAATTAAAGGAAAATAGAATTACAACATTGGAAAAGACTGAAAATTAGACTGCATTAAAATGAAGACTTTTTTTTAGCAAAAGAGACCAAAACAAAAGTGAAAAATATACATATTAATACCACAGTTTAAATATAATCTCTAGAGAAACCCAAGTAAACTAGAAAAGAAAAATAAAACAATGTATAATAATTTTTTTAAAAGTATAAAATTTCCATACACAAGGAAACCAATTCTGGATTTAAAGTACTAAAAGAAGATCTTTAAACTCCTCAGTAATCATTAAAACACAAATTAAGACTGCAGTGATGTCAGATTCTACATCAAATGAGAGTAACAAAAGTTAAGATGTATGAAAATATAAATTAGTGTGAGATTGGAACAATAAAAACCCTTATATGTTTCTGGAGGTTAATTTGTTACAACCACTTTGAAAAATAGTTTGGCATTATCTTATACATTTCAACATGCACCCTTCAGTCAAGCAATTCCATTCCTAGGTATAAATCTTACATAAAGTCTTGCACATGAGCAAAGAGGGCAATATTCAAGAATAGTAATAAACACAATTATTCATAATAGCAGAAACCTCAAAATGTTTGTTGACAATGTATAAATAAATTTTGATATATTTACAAAATGGAACACTCAATATTGAAAATAAATGAATTGAAGGAGTAAGAATGGCACAGATAAATTTTAGAAAAAAAATTAATTGAAAAAGCAAGTCACAAAACTGTGCTTTTGGTGTGATGCTCTAAAATATGAAAAATGTGTTAATGTGTTACTTAAATATGCACAAATATGTACGTAGTTCCATAACTATGAAATATTGTAAGAAAGCAAGAGAATGATACATGTGAAATTCAGGCAGGGAGATGAGATTAAGACAGTGCACTTATGTAGTTTATTTTTGGCAATGTTTTGTTCTTAAGTGTATGGTGAATTTAGGGCTGGTCATTTTATTATCATGTTTCATAATTTACATCACTAATACATTTGTTTTTTTTTTTTATGGAACATTCTTTAAACTATTCCATGGAAAAACATTAAAAATAAAATAAAAGGAAATAGAATTTGAAAAAGGCAGTCTAGAGTGTTGCATACCCATGTCTAGCACTAATAATTTAAAGCCCAAAATGTGGCATGAAATTGTATTGTAGTCTGTACTAACTTTAGTCACCTTCATGGTTTTAACCCGAGACTGCAGTCCAGGCTGAGACAGAAAATGGAATAAACAAAAATTGTTCAACCTACATGAAATCCACATTGAAACTCCGTAACTTTTGAGGCAAGCATAGTCTTGCATCAAAGACTTTCTTTTCCTGATCATTACAATCTTGCCTTGTCTATACCACTAGCTGTAGTACCAGCTGTGGCCACGTGCTGAGGTTCCTTAGACACAGAGGCCTGCACAATCTGTTCCCCCAAGCGATGCACCTTGTGTTGCTCAAACCTGCACCTGTTACAAACACTCACCTGCCTTCACACACCTGCTGCAACATCTGCATCAAGAAGCTAGTTTCACCTTGGTTATTTTGGACCCAAAATGCTACTACTTTTGCCAGTTTCTCCAAGTTTCCTTGCCAACGCTCCATGTGTTAGTCTGAAGATGATCATTTTGCACATAACCCTAATATTCAAGTTTTCAAACAATGAGGAAGTAGATACAGAATGAGATAGGATTCAAAATATGAATGTTATGTTACATTGTTATCCTGTGCTGTGCTGTACTGTACTGTTCTGNCAGTGCACTTATGTAGTTTATTTTTGGCAATGTTTTGTTCTTAAGTGTATGGTGAATTTAGGGCTGGTCATTTTATTATCATGTTTCATAATTTACATCACTAATACATTTGTTTTTTTTTTATGGAACATGCTTTAAACTATTCCATGGAAAAACATTAAAAATAAAATAAAAGGAAATAGAATTTGAAAAAGGCAGTCTAGAGTGTTGCATACCCATGTCTAGCACTAATAATTTAAAGCCCAAAATGTGGCATGAAATTGTATTGTAGTCTGTACTAACTTTAGTCACCTTCATGGTTTTAACCCGAGACTGCAGTCCAGGCTGAGACAGAAAATGGAATAAACAAAAATTGTTCAACCTACATGAAATCCACATTGAAACTCCGTAACTTTTGAGGCAAGCATAGTCTTGCATCAAAGACTTTCTTTTCCTGATCATTACAATCTTGCCTTGTCTATACCACTAGCTGTAGTACCAGCTGTGGCCACGTGCTGAGGTTCCTTAGACACAGAGGCCTGCACAATCTGTTCCCCCAAGCGATGCACCTTGTGTTGCTCAAACCTGCACCTGTTACAAACACTCACCTGCCTTCACACACCTGCTGCAACATCTGCATCAAGAAGCTAGTTTCACCTTGGTTATTTTGGACCCAAAATGCTACTACTTTTGCCAGTTTCTCCAAGTTTCCTTGCCAACGCTCCATGTGTTAGTCTGAAGATGATCATTTTGCACATAACCCTAATATTCAAGTTTTCAAACAATGAGGAAGTAGATACAGAATGAGATAGGATTCAAAATATGAATGTTATGTTACATTGTTATCCTGTGCTGTGCTGTACTGTACTGTTCTGTGTTATGTTATCATTGGATACTTCAGCTTGTGCCTGAGACCAAAATGGTCTTTTTTTTTTTTGTCTTTTTTCGTGTCCAGCAACGGATCGCAACCCTCAGTGTCGCGCCCGTACCTGACCGGGACCGGCAACGGGATCGCAACCCTCGGTGTTGCATCCGCACCTTGCTCAGCCAGTGAGCGGGAACCGGTCTGTATGTGGGATCTGAACCCTCGGCAGGAGCGCCGCCACGCTCCCAAGCGGTGCACTGTAGCAGTGCGCCACCAGGCCGGCCCCAAAATGGTCTTTTTAAGACTTCCTTCACCACAAGCCTAGACCTTTGGACTCCATATTGGGGATGAGTACTTTCCCAGCCAGATTTACAAAGGATTGCACTCTTCCTTGGATAGCATTGTTAAACATGTGGAGCAAAAGAAAATCTTGTATTTTATTGGTGATAGTGTAAAGTGTTAGAATCATTTTGAAAATTATTTGTCATTGTCTTATGAATAATCATTCATATTGCTAACACTATCTAAGGGTTGTATTAGTCTGTTTCTGTCACTAATAACACAATACACAGAACTGGGTAATTGGTCAGAAAATGAAATTTATTACTTAGAATTTAAGAGGTTGGGACATCCAAAGTCTAGAAAACACATCTGGTGGGGGTCCTGGTGGTGGCTTTACATAAGTTCAGGGATCTCACATGGCAGAAAATGGAGGAGCAGAGAGAGAGAGATTCTCTTGTACTCTCCTTTTTAAAGCCCTCAGGACCACGCCCCTGACCACCATTATTAATCCATTCAGCATGGCATGGTCCTAGAATCTAATCACCTTCTCAAGGCCTCACCTTTCAATTATTATAATAGGATTTCCTACCCTCAACAGTTACAGTGGGAATTAGGCTTCCAATATATGAACTCTGGGGGACACAATTCAATCAATTCACAGCAAGGATGTTGACAGAAAAATTTTATACACACACAGACACACAAATATATACATACATACTCATACATATGTTCCCAGTAGTTATGTGGAAAAGGTTGGCTATGATATTTCCTAAATTAGAGATTAGTTTTAATAAGTATTGGTTTATTACATAACTTTTATGATAAAAGTCGCCAAGCGTATAACCATGTTCATTTTGTACTGGACAACATTATATGTGGTGTTCTTATAATTACCAACTATGTATTTGCACTATTTTATTTGCTCAGAAGATTTACACAATCTAAATTGGGATTGGCATAATTTACTTTCAGTGTGTGCTGTGACTCAAAATCTATAAATTATTTAATGATCTAAATA
>NW_007731341.1:22150-26171 GCF_000696425.1 Galeopterus variegatus | reverse complement strand
TGGACAACATTATATGTGGTGTTCTTATAATTACCAACTATGTATTTGCACTATTTTATTTGTTCAGAAGATTTACACAATCTAAATTGGGATTGGCATAATTTACTTTCAGTGTGTGCTGTGACTCAAAATCTATAAATTATTTAATGATCTAAATGTGCCCCACATGTTCAAGGGGTACAAAAACAAGGAAAGGTATTGATAAGCAGAGAAAGACAAACATAAAAACAAATGCAATTAAGTTTACAGATTCTGTGGCATAAATATGTACAGCACATAGTAGGGGTAGAAAGGAGGGTAGGAACAATTTCTATTTGAAAATGTTATGTCAGGAATGGCTTTTAAAATGCAATATCACTTGAATAGAGTTACAAAACAGAAGTTGATTTTCTTAGACCAACTGATGTGGAAAAAAATTTTTCCAGGAAAGAGATCAGATGAATCAAATACCCTAGAAAATTAAAATAAATAATCAAAAGTCCTGAAGGTCATATTTCTGGACAGACAAATGTGTTTTACTTCACAGATATCTTTAAGGAAAGAAAAACCAGAAGTATAGCCAGGTAATTCACATTTCCTTAATATTTTAAGATAAAATGGCATGCCATAGAAAAGTAGATTTATTTGAACTTTACATTAAAAAGATTATTTTTATTTTATTTCATTTATGAAAGTGTTTAGGATAATAGGTTTTTGTGTGGACATAATTTTTCAACTTATTTGGGTAAATGCCAAAGAGTGAGATTATTGCATCTTATAGTAAGAATATGTTTAGTTTTGTAAAAATAATCAAACTGTCTTACAAAGTGTCTGCTACTTCAGATGTTATATATTCTACCTGCAAGTGTTGCCCATAGAAATTGTTTTTCTTAATATTATGCCTATATTACTATTTAGGTAGAACTTGACACTCAGTAATGGAACTATGAGTGTTTGACATATCTAGACAGCCCCACAACCTAACATATAATTTTCATGGAAAAAAATAAATATTTAAACATGATTATTTCATGTGTTATCCATATATTAACAGTTTCAGGGTAAAACAGCAAGCAATTTATACTTTGAGAATAGGTGGGAGAAAACACGATTTCATATACAAAATTATTAGTGAAATATTTAACAACTTCAAACACAACATGAGAAAATAAAGAGATCAATAATAGAAACTTTGAAGAGGAAGGGGAATAGGTCTCACAAAGCTCACTTGACAGTGTATCCTTTTCATCTATCAGCTTTTGTAATATTTATAAAGCTGACTGAAGAAGTTTGATTTTCTGGTTCCCATTTGCTTCACATAGTGCACCTCCGGATAAAAGCTACCAATTGGAATGAGGGTTGGGGCTGTGAGAAACATCAGCACTGAGAAGAAATACTTACTTTAAAAAATCTAACCAAGAGAGCACAGATCTATAGTTACCAGAAGTGGGAAAGAGGGAGAGGGATGGAAGATCGGGAGTAATTGGATAAGGGACAGAAAAAGTAATTACGATTTATAATGATGAACATGCTAATAATATTGATCTGATCATCACATACTGTACACAAATACTGAGTCAAATCTCTACCTCATAAATATGTATAAATAAAAAAAATCTAACCAAGTTTGTAGTAAAAAAGAAAAAAATCCACAAATGCTGCATCAAATATAAGTACCCTAAACCACAAGAGTAGTTGAATTGTGTTAAATAGCTTGTGTTTGCTAAGGCAGTGCACTAAGAAAACACTCTGATTTATTCATTTATTTTTTAATTGCAACGGGAGTAATCTCTTCAAAGATGTAGATATTTAAGCTACTTCACTGTTTAACATTTTTCAATAATTTTCCATAGCTCTCAGATGTTAATCACTATCATTCAGATGCTTTTCTTTTTGACTGATGGAACACTCTGCCTCTATGCTTCATGTAGTGAGTCATGGCACTCCCACTAACTCAAGGGTATCTTCCCTGAACCTCTCTAGATTAGTTAGATTTTCCCTATCATATATACCTCTTTTCTACTTTGAAAATAATCATCAATTATAGATACCTGTTTAATGACAGTCTTCTTACCGAGACTGTAAACTCCATGAGGTTAGAAACAATTAATAGTGTTAATCAAATTGGTATTTAATGAATGAATTCATATATAAATAATGAGGTAAACAATTTTTATACCTTTGACTTAAAATATCACCAAACAAGAGAAACCTGCAATGTCTTTAACAACATACAATGAAAAACAAAGAAGTACTATAAAGGCCAAGATGAAACTTCTACTTCCAAAACAAAAAAATAACTTTGTAAGTTGTTGCTATACTCTGAGTACAATTTTCATTACCTATCATGCTTGAGGAACTGGTTTGAGAATAAATGGATTAACCATCCTCAGAAGCAGCATGGTGATCCTCCACATCTAAAAATTTACTAACAGATATTTCATGGCTTTCCCCAAGTTTACCAGCTTGTTTAGAACTGTAAGAACAAGACAGACAGAAAAAAACAACCCTAAAATTCTTCTTTTTAGGAGGAAGGCTGTGTTTCAAAACATGTGTATTAGTTTGCTATTGCTGCTGTAACAAATTACCACACAATTGGTGGCTTGAAACAACACCAATTTATCAGCTTACAGTTCTGAGGCCCAGAAGTCTAAAATGGATATGTAGGGCTGTATTAATTCTGAAGACTCAGAGGGAGAATGTTTTTCTTTGCTTTTTCTAGTTTATAAAGACTGTTGGCATTCTTTGGCTTGCAATATATAGTATTACTAAAATATTTATTAAATTATCATTGATTAAGTACTTCCTATGTGGTTGGATTTGTACTGTGCCATTTTATTTTTCATTCCATTCTGATGATGATACTGTAATATATGTGATTATCTTTCCTCAAAAGATAACAAAACTGAAACAGAATAAGAACAAATGTTGGCCTGCTTCAGTTTGAAAGCCTTACACTTCAGTGAAAAGAATTCATCACCAAGATAGCCTAACAGAAAATGTAAGTTATGTACACAACCATCGACACCTACTATTTCTTACATTCCATTCTGTAGCAGAAATAACATTATATATTAGCAAAAGTTTGTGCTGTAACCAAACATTTTTAATCCAAATAAGTTGACATTTATGAGTGGTGACAGATAGCATGAAGCCCTTCTATGATGCATAATTTACTATACACATTATACTTTTAACAAAAATACTTGATATGTTTAATTTGATTGAAAGAATAAAAAAATTACTAACAGAAAAACTGGGAAGATATACAGAAGACACTAGAGAGTTTTCTTTATTTAATTTGGACCTATTTTGGTTATATTTGATTGGAAGAATTTACAGACCAGAGGCAAAATCTTGATCACACATAGTTCCTAGATGATCTTTTCCCCTAAACCATATAAGAAAATTGCCTTTTAATCTTAGAGGCTATACCCTATAATGAATGTGGATTTTTTTTTTTTTTTTTGTCTTATGAGATCTTAAAACCCAGCCATCCAACCAACCATCCAAACAACAAAACAAATAATCTCTCTCCATCCCAGTCACCTGATGCTCTTTATTTCTTACTATTTTTTATTTTAAAAAGTAAATTATTTCTGAGGATAAAACACTATATAAATTATTTCTAAACAACGTACCTAAATTGTTCTCCAAGGTAGAGTAGCTTAGAGTTGCACAATTAATTCTTGTCTTGCCAAGGAGTTGTGTAAGTAATATTAAACAACTTGAGTCTCCCCCCATACTGGAAAGGATGACAAGCCCAGCCAATGGCAGACGTTATCCATGAAAGGCCCTTTTTCATTGCGATTTCTTCTCTAAAATCAGTAAGTATAGAGGGTTCAATAAATGAATAAATATATTGTAGATAATGGGATTCAGGTTTCTCACTGTTGAAGGAAGAAATTACAATTAATAAACAGGGGTGGGGGTGGGGATGGGCAGAGAATACAGAATCACCCTTATGCTGCTTGATTAAGTCAAGAGGTATCAGTATGAACTCATGCTTTAATATACTGCTGTTTTAAAATATATTAGATAC
>NW_007731341.1:0-21800 GCF_000696425.1 Galeopterus variegatus | reverse complement strand
CTTCTCTAAAATCAGTAAGTATAGAGGGTTCAATAAATGAATAAATATATTGTAGATAATGGGATTCAGGTTTCTCACTGTTGAAGGAAGAAATTACAATTAATAAACAGGGGTGGGGGTGGGGATGGGCAGAGAATACAGAATCACCCTTATGCTGCTTGATTAAGTCAAGAGGTATCAGTATGAACTCATGCTTTAATATACTGCTGTTTTAAAATATATTAGATACAGAAATAAATTTAGATGTGTATACGTGGGTTAGTATATATACACTTATTTCCTATCTCTATCCACTGAAAGTGCTTAGATGCATTGTCAGTCACCTCAGTAACAATGAGCACAATTAGCATCCAGATCTTGGTTTCTTTTTTTTTTTTTTTTCTTTTTGTCTTTTTTCGTGTCCGGCAACGGATCACAACCCTCAGTGTTGCGCCCATACCGGACCGGGACCGGCAACGGATCGCAACCCTCGGTGCTGCGCCCGCACCTCGCTCAGCCAGTGAGCGGGAACCGGTCTGTATGTGGGATCCGAACCCTCGGCGGGAGTGCCGCTGCGCTCCCAAGTGGTGCACTGTAGCAGTGCGCCACTGGGCCAAACCCTCGGCGGGAGTGCCGCTGCGCTCCCAAGCGGTGCACTGTAGCAGTGCGCCACTGGGCCAGCCCAGATCTTGGTTTCTAATACCATTCTTTAGGGAAAAAATGAAAGTGAATCAAGACACCTGGGAGAAGTGGATGATTCTTATCAGAGGCAGAGAGTATGCAAAATGAGCCTACAGCATCTATGGTGACAGAAAAGAAGTGCTAAAATAATAATAAAAGTTGGGGCACATTGAGAAGGCACAGGAATCAAAGTAATTTACTCCAAATGTCCAGAGATGAAAGAATTTGAGCTACAGTGTAAATAATAATATTACTTTATAATCAACTAATAAAATAAATACCAGTAAATTCATACTAATATCAATAAATAACAGTAAAAATCAATTGTGGGAGAAGCAACTACTCTTTCTTACAGAAGAATTTCAATTAATAGACATAAAAAAATGAATGAAATAGAAAATATCCATTAGAAAACTAATGTAGGCAAGATCTGATGGATGCTAAAATTAGTGGGCAAAATTTAATGAGCAATGGGATATTTTCAGAATCTCAAAAAAGCTCCCCCAAAACAAGTCTTTGTTAATTACAAACAGAAAAAAAGTAATTTTACAGTGGAAAATATTTGCCACAAAAATCTTCAGTAAATATAGAAATGATTAAATAATAACTGCATATTGAGTAATCTAATTTATACTTAATAACATTTTGAAAAGTATTTTCTATGCTTACCGGAAATCTGAATGATGTTTTTTATTTTCAATTTTCTTCAGGTAATACTTTTTTATGTGAGTATAGAAACACATATTTGATCAGAAAAATAAGGTGTGTATGTGTAATACTCAATATTGATATTGAGTCTCATGGTATTCAATATTGAACTTATATATTTATGTTTATAGTTCTGTAAAGTAACAATAACATAAACACTGGTAAACAAGACTAATAAATAGTGGCAAGAAAATGAAGGTATCAGTTTACAGAAAAAGAGGGAAAATACAATAATTCCAAAGTATATCTAAGTTTGGGATTGTTTATTTCTCTGTGTGTGCTTATGAGTACTTAAATTGAAAAACTTAGTATGTTTTTCTTCCCTGAAAAGAGGTGATAAATAAAATGCAAGGATTAGAGTTAAACAGATTGACTAGTTTTCTACAGCATTGAGAGAAGTTAGGATCTATGACACTGGTTAAAATGTCCGCTTTGTAAAGAAAAAGAATATACTTAACTCACAGAGGAGATAAGTAAGAGACAATAGATGAAGATACAGTATGGATGAAAAGGAAGTGGGAATAAAATACAACAGAGGATACAAAATCCCATTAAATATCTAAGATATGTCATATGCAGATTTCAGGATGGTATTAATGAGATTGAAGACTAGAAAAAATATTTAATAAAATATTTCCATGAAACACGGTATTTAAGTTTGAAAAAAATTATTTCCTTAAAGAAATAACTTTATTTATTGGTTCTCTGTATGATTTTCCTAATCTGAATGCATCATGGGTAAATACTGTAAATCCTAAGGCAGAAATGCCTTTCTGTGCACAAATATTTATTGAGTTTTTGATACAGTTCTTGATGTATAGTGGGACCTCCACATAGATGTTTGCATAGAAAACTGAATCACAGCAGGTGAATTAAGGTGTTACTTCAGACTGAGTAGCAAAACTTCTGGGTGAAAAAATTTCAGTGGCCTAGAATCCTACTGTTTTTGAAATGGTTCTGAAACTGGTCAAATTTTTGAGTACTAAAACTCAGAAAGGATAACTAGATTTTTTTTTCTACACTGATGACAAGGGGTCATTTCTTCCAACTACTTATTTTTTCTATTTATTTTTCATTATAATTATGGCCTTTATTTTCTTGATCACTTTACCTTCTTTTCTTATGGAATGGACTTAACAAAGAAGCAGTCAGCACTCAGAAGGTTGGAGAGTCAGGTATTTTACTATGCCAGAGGGCCCAGATGATCAAGTGCTCCAAACTCTAAGCCCCGAGTTTAAGTCTTACAGGGTTTATATAGGCAAATTATTCCAGGTTTTAGATTTCACTTTCTCAGCATTCATGTAGCCAGTACAGTTTACAGAAGTGGAAGTGCAGAGAAGTTGATTATTAGTAAAGCTGATCTTTTTTTTTATTTCCAGAGTGTGTCTTGACCTGGAATGTTGGTTGGGGCCTCTCCCCCCTTTTTGGGCATTCATTTTTCCAATGGCCAAGCTCCCTGCAGAAAGCACACTGGTTGCATTGTAGGGGTGCCTGTCCTCCTTGGCAGGGGTTCCGCTTCAATGTGGAGTTCTGTTCTGGACTGAGTGCTACTGCCAAGAGTGCCAACTTCTGCCTTAGGCATTTATCCACTTCCTTGTGGACCTTCCAGTCCCTATTGATGAATACCTTGTTGGCCACCTCCAGGAGCTGTGTGGCATTCATCCCAGCAAAATCTTCCAGCTTTTGAAGTTTGAGATGGATATTGGCATAGGATGGAGCCACAAAGGCTGCATTGACCATCTGTTGATTCTTGGCTGCCTTGGGATCAAATGCTGTGTAGATTCAGAAGGACTTGCATAGCCTTTCATAAAATTCTGCAGGTGGCTTATCCAGTTTCTAGGTCATGATGTGTCGGGCTTTAAAAACTAGCGCCACCTATGATATTACAAGTGGATTAACATGGCAGCCTAAGATGGTGCCAGGAGAAAGTAGGGTGGGAGTGTCTGTGGGAACCTTGCCTTAGCCTTTATTGGCCGTGCTTGTGAACACTGTGTGATTGCAATAGTTAGGCATTGAGACAGGATGCATGCCCTTAACCCTTAAGCTAATTGGAGGATGTAAATAACCTGCCTTCCCCATTTGCCTTTAAAAGCAAGTGCTTGTGTGATAATAAACTGAACTGTTTGATAGAACCCCCACCGCATCTGAGTGTCCTTTAACTGGGCTGGTTGGGGCTGGCGGTGTGCTCACCTCTCTTCACGGCTCTCTTCCCCTGTCTCCGTCCAAAGGGGACAGTAGGGAAAGAGGAATCCAGGCCATTTGCTTGCCCACCAAAAGGAACGAGGCTAGGGCTGTTCGGGTAGGCCGGTGGCGGACCCGACAATGATGTTTATCTTGGACATATTAGTGGGTTTCCTGGCTGCTGCTCTCAGCCCTTGGAGGAGGGCCTCCCTATGTAAGTGGAGTTGATTTCTCTCTTCTTCCTCATTGAAGTCCTGGTTTGGAGCAGCACCTCCTACAGCATCTCTTTCCCAGTTTTCAGGATCCATGGTGGCTGCGGGTGCCTGCTGTTGTAACCATTAACTCCAGTCAGCATACATCAGTGTTACTAGGTGCCGAAGAGGGTGAGGAGTAACTGACAACAGTCTTCCCAGGTGGGCTGATGGGTGAGGAAAATTGACTCCAAGAGACTGATGAGAGCCTGGGGATTTTCTGAATGTGAAGGAGTATGGTGTTTCCCATTCAGGGAATCTGTAGTTGTAAAGAGTTGGTAGTAGAAGAGGGGGCCCCCTTGCTGTACACTGCCATCTGGATTGATTTGCTATGGGACTCAGGTCTCCCACAGTGGCATCTGGAATGCTGGAACCTGTTGAGTGTAGCAAAACCACCTTTGCAGTGGTTTAGGACTCTCTGGACTCTCTGGAGACGATGCTGGTAGGGCTGTTGGAACTGAAGTTGGAGGCTGTCTGGCAAGGGGTGCCTGGGGCCAAGTGTTTCTGAAGGAGTGGGATACGGTGGAGGCAAGAGTTCTTCATATGAATCTCCTTGATATGTAGACCTTTTTGTTTCTTGCTGGTTGTGCTCCAACTTCTGGACTGCTTGTGCAGCAAGAACCTTACACTTTTCCTTATGAACACAGAATTGGACCCAGGGTGGCAGGGTCAGAGCTATTGCCAACCAGGAGACTATGTATGGAAGTTGATCCAGGTGCCTGGCTCCCCTGTTATGACCTCATAAACTGCTCAAACCTTTGCGAGGTCTAGGGTCCCTTCTGAAGGCCACCCAACCCTAAAGTTGGGCCATTCTAAGTCACACAGGGTCTGGAGTTTTACAGGGGTCATTTTAATTCCATGTTCCCCAGAGTAGCCCTTTTTAAAGTTCTTTAACATGCATTTAAAGACAGTAGGTTTTGAAGCACTTGTCCCCATACTTAACTCTAGCCTCTCTTTCCTGTCTCAGGTGTTTATATCCCAGATAGTGTTTGCTGTCATTCAACAAAAGTTCAGAGCTCCCAAAAGTTGTTACCAACAGACCAGGCTTGGGTTGCCTTCTCATATTAAACAAACAACTGGAGAGTCTAAAAGTTGGTGCAAGGGCTGAAGGTTCATTCAGATTACCAGTACTCAAATAAAAGTCTAACCAAGCAAACAAAAAGAAAAGTTGAGCAGTGGGGTCCAGTTTAACCTAGTACCAACTGGAGGGGCCAACCCATTCCACTGACATAGTAGTTGATAAAAGCAGTTTTCCCACTGCTGTCAACACAAAGAAAAAAAGTCCTAAAGAGATTCAAATCAGAGAAACAAATCACAGCAGGAGCCCTCCAGGGTGCACCTATACAGTAGTAGATACTGTCCAATCAAAGAGTAGAAGAGAGCTCTGAAATCCAGAGAAAGGTAAAGAGAATTTTAGCAGCTTCCGGACCTTCAGTCTCTTCAGAGGCATGGGAATGTATTCTCACCATTCTCATGTATCCCCCATCAGGGTGAATCTGCTCAGGCAAGGTCTTCATGGTGTAGGACTGGTCTTCCCACCTCTGCTAGTTACCCATCAGGGCAAGCTGCTGCCAGCCAGAGGGAGCATGTTTCTCACAGTCTGAGAGGACATTAAGTTGAAGTTGTCTGGCAGTCATTTTAAAGAGGAAGAAAAGGGGAAGAAAGGAGAGTAAAAGACAGTAAAGCATTGCTTTGTCAGAATTTAGGCCAGGGACTCCAGGAAAGACTTACCAGCAGCAGAGACATGGGAGCAAATAGTCTCAGTGGCCACTTACCTCTTGCAGCTAGGGTCTTCTCTGGTGCCCAAACCTTCCCAATTTTCACCAGTACTTAAATTAGGCTCTTGGATTCCAAAGTCATAGAGATGAACAATGTACCCGGCAGTAAAGCAAGCAATGCTTTATTAAAGGAGGAGATAGACTTAAGCATAAACGTGGTGGGTTCCCTTCTTAGTGGCTGAATGGGGGCTTCACCCCTGGGGATGTATGGAACTCATGTGTGGGAAGGGAAACTCTGTTGCAGAATGGGCAATGGATCTCCTGGAGCAAACAACGTGAAAGTACGTGTCGCTCCTTGGGAGTTAAGTAAATGTCACCTAGGCCCAAAAAGAAGTGCTCGTCTCTCTTTTGGATGCACTAGAGAGCACTTAGACAAAAACAAAGGCCTTTTTTTCACCGCATGCGGGACCCCCTCCCAAAGCCCTCCCTACAGCAGAGACACAACAGACAAAGGGGCAGGGAATTCCCTCTCCCTTTCGAAAACGAAACAATCTGGCATCCACTGGAGGGACTTTGGGTCTGTCTTGGCTAAGGTGTATCTATAAACCCCAGACCTGGTGCAGTCCACCAGAGACTGGAATCACTATTATGCCATATGATGTGACCATGGAGCGAACCACAGGTTAGGACCCACTCAGAGTCTCGATTCCATACACACTCACACAGAAGCTAAGATACTTTTACCTCCCCCAATCCTGATCTAAACTGAACAGAGGGACCTTGAAACAAGTTTCCAACCAGATGGGCATTACTATAAGGCCCAGCACAGATGGACCTACAAGGTCCAGACCAGATGGACCTCACTACAAGGTCCTTAACCCAGATGTGTCCTCAAGGAGACCCTTTCAGAAGGCGATCAAGCTCCCCTTCTACCTAAAGGCAGGCCTGAACTGAACTGATGATTGGGGGGTCCTACCTTTCCTGCAGGTGGTGGAGGTCTGACTGGTCCTTCCCACCTTTGAGTCCAGTTGAACAGGTGCTCCCTAGGATCACTGAGGTCCTATTCTCCAAGGTCCTGACAAAATGGCAGGGCAGTGCCTCCTCAGTCCTCCATGGCATTGCAGATCCACTGGGTCACCCTGTCCAGAACAGTGGATCAAGGGAAAAATCCAAGTCGCTTCCCAGCCAATGCACCAGAAAATGTTATGGAATGGACTCAGCAAAGAAGCAATCAGCAGTAAGAGGGTTGGAGAGTCAGGCATTTTACTATGCCAGTGGGCCCAGAGGAGCTAGTGTTCCATGCTCAAGCCCTGAGTTTAGGTCT
The DNA here is from genome assembly GCF_000696425.1 of Galeopterus variegatus. Lineage (NCBI taxonomy): Eukaryota > Metazoa > Chordata > Mammalia > Dermoptera > Cynocephalidae > Galeopterus > Galeopterus variegatus. The sequence goes on along the minus strand of NW_007731341.1, from coordinate 14,958 downwards.
TACAGGGTTTAATAGGCAAACTCTTCTGGGTTTTAGGTTTCACTTTTTCCATCATTCATGTAGCTGGTACAGTTTACAGAAGTGGGAGTGCAGAGCAGTTGATTAGCAGTAAAGCTGATACAATAAGCAGGTTCTGTTTTAAAGGCAAAACAACTCCCTGAAAGAATTAATTTTGAATTTTTCCAATACTTTCATTTTATCATTTTTTAATTATATTTTGTACTATATTAATTATATTGTCATATATCATATATCATATCATATTATGTTATATTATTTTAAAAATTGAATCTATCCCTTTCTCATGTTTTGCTAATTTCTGTTCCCACTGAGTCAGGAAATCATAGCAAAATTATTTTTTAATGTATAAGAAAATGAAATTTATTACTTACAGTTTATTTTTTTAAAAAATAATTAATTAATTTTTATTTTAACTTGTCAATATACATTGTAGTTGATTTTCATGTCCCTTTACCCATTCTTCTTTCCCCCATGCCTCTCTCCCCTTCCCGCCACTACATCATTTCTGTTCACTTATCTTAACAAGTTCAAGGAATTATTGTGATTGTTGTGTCTTTCCCCCCCACACCATTTATTTGTTTGTATATTTATTTTTAGTTCCCACAAATAAGTGAGAACATGTGATATTTCTCTTTCTGTGCCTGACTTGTTACACTTAATATAATTTTCTCTAAGTCCATCCATGTTGTTGTAAATGGTAGTATTTCATTCTTTTTTATAGCAGAGTAGTATTCCATTGTGAAGATATACTACAGTTTCCTCATCCAGTCATCTGATAATGGACATTTGGGCTGGTTCCAACTCTTGGCTATTGTAAATAGTGCTGCAATAAACATGGGAGTACTGGTATCCCTTCAGCACGATGATTTCCATTTCTCTGTGTATATTCCCAGCAGTGGAATAGCTGGGTCACATGGTAACATTTTTGATTCTTCCGGGTTTTTTTTTTTTTTTAAAGCAGCAATACACATAAAATCTGAAAAATAATAAAAGCAATATGCTTTTTGAAAACCAACATTGCCATAATTTTCTTGAATATATTTCTAAAACATTTCATAAATATCTTCATATTTACCCTTATCAAACTTAGTTATATATTTGTTTTATGGCAGGGCCATTGCCTTAAAATATTTATTGAATAATAGATATTTTTTTCACTGATTTGATATACCGCTTTCATCATATACTAAGCCAGAGTTTTCATTTGTGTAAATTTATGGATTGTAGTCATTTTCATTCAGAGGCTTCTTTCCTAATGCCCTTACCTTTAAAAAAAATATTTATAACATTATAATAAATTATAGTAACAGTAGGGTTAAACCATTCTCATAATAGAATTTTATATAATTTTATTGAAATTGCAAAAAGTCCTCTAATATGTAATTGATATATCAGTTGCTATACCATTAGAGACACAGAGTTGTCTAGGAGAATTAGCAATTTCCCCCCAACCCCCCAGGGACTCATCGTTTCTTACTATTATTCTTCAGGTAGGCAAAACACATTCTTCTTTTTTCTCCTATATATGTGCTTTGTTTTTCTATTTGTAATGGTATATTTTCTTCCTTACATTTTCTGGTTTTATCCAGTATATAGGAAAATTAACAAATTTTTATTGAGTAATGTTGTAACAGGTCATCTTACAGAATACTCGTATTATTTTGACTGGATTTTCAAATTGATCTCTGTAATTTTTCAGGCATACAATTTTATTAACTAAAAGTATTTAGATTCATTTCTAATTTTTTATTTTTACTAAATAATTGCCTAGGTATGTGTCATTAAGTAAACACTTATTATCCATAAAGTACTGAAAAACAACTTCAAATTGACAAAATGAAGTATTTATATTTGGCCAGAATAAAAATTTCAGATGAGATAACTTTCAATAATCCATGAGTAAACATATGTAGAGTATAAATGATTAAATAATTTTAATTTTTCTAGTAAAATGCATTCACTTTATATTTATTTTATGAGTATCCTTTCATAAAAGCTTTGCTAGCACTTTTTCAAAGTAATGTAAGATATTTACATGTGTATACTGACATCTGGTGGATATTCAGTATATTATTTCTAATGTAAACAAGAAAAGTAAATGAAATACATATATTACAGTAAGAATAAAGTTTCATCTAAATTTATTTTTAAAAAATAATAAAATCTTTTTTCTTTTCTTTATATTCTTGATACTCCAAATATAAGAAAATTAAAAACAGTTTTTTAGACGCTTAATAAACTTATTATGAACTGTGTTTTCAGTTTGTAGCATGTGTGGAAACATCGTATTCTAGTGTCAAACAGAAGGGTTTGCACAGTGTCAAAGCTTTATCTTTGTGGTATGTACATAAATTGTACTCTATACCTATTTCATTGTAGTTAAAATTGTTATAGTATCAAAACATTGTTAGAAGAATTGATTGAAAAAGAAAGGAAATGCTACATATTTGGCAGTGTTTTATTAGGAAAATCTTGAGAGGTAGGGAGAAAATTGGGGGAAAGAGTTTCACTAAAGTACAATGTTCCAAAAGTAAGCGTATCTTATTTATCTTTGAAAAAGTAGACTACATAAAACAAAGCATTTCGATTTTAGATGGCTAGTTTTGTTATACGAAGATCTCAAGTAGACCCCCAAACCCAACAAGTAGCTACTGGACATAATATGCTTACCAAATTGTGCATAACTCCATTTTGGAATTGTGATTTTACAAATATTTATAAATCTAAATGCTGGATCTTAAGTTCACAAGATAGGGCTTACTTATGTCTTCTTATGATGATAATCCATACACTTAAATGCTGAGTGACCTTCCCCAGCCTACAAAGGAATAATCCTGAGATTCTAGGCATCTCCATCTTTGAAGTTCTTGCAGTCCCCAGGAATGCTGACACAGTAGAACTTCCAATTCATCCATATCATAATATTTCTTGATCTTGCATGTTTGTCACGTTGCTTGTTTGCGAGTTCTGGAAAAAATAATCTGAAACTCAAGTCATAATTTATTCCTGTCTTCAAATATGAAGCGTTTCGTGTCCCGGCCTATTTCTTATATCTGGCAATGAGTATCAAATTTATTAAATTGACTAGGTACGCGATTAATTACAGTCTGAAAGGTAAGGAAATTCAAGAACCAACCCATATGTATACTTCAATTTCACACTATATAGACGTAGTTGTAGAGCCAATACAGTGTTTCATATGTTCTTAGTATCTATTTCCCAATTGTCAATTCAAATTCATTTCATGCTGTTTAAGAACTTTTAAAGTACATTTTTCTATCCTTCTTGCAATTTGCTTTTAAGTATTTCAAACAATTCTCATCTTTCTTTTTCGTTGCTTTCTTCCTTTTCTTTTTCCCTCCCTTTTCATGCCTATCTCAGACCATCTCTGATTCTACACCCCCTCTTCCTCTTTGCTTTTAAGTATTTCAAACAATTCTCATCTTTCTTTTTCGTTGCTTTCTTCCTTTTCTTTTCCCCTCCCTTTTCATGCCTATCTCAGTCCATCTCTGATTCTACACCCCCTCTTCCTCTTTTCTTTTCCCACACTGCTCTATATGGCAGGCAATGAGATTAAGAAACATGTTATCTGACACATTGGACATAGCTGAAGTTTTAAAATCTTTACTTTAGTACTGACAATTATCATAAAGTTTATGTAGTTTTACTTTCTTATTTTAAACACGGATGAGGAATTAAATGCAAATATTTCAGGTAATTAATTCGAGATCGTTTGGAACACTGTCCACAGAGCTAGATTTATCACCTAATTCATTTGTCCAGCAGTCTTTCCTTATTTCCACCCTCGTTAGTCCACCTTAATATAGCCATAATCTAACAATCTTTTATGCCTCCAAAAGTTATTTTCACTCACAGTTCAACGTGAGACTTGTTAGGATGGATTCCATTTTAAGGATGGTACTTTGAACTCCTCTGTTTCCTAGTTTCCTTGATTTTAAGTTTTACTTTCCTTAAATCAGCTATTTCTAAGTGTAAGAGTGAGACATGTACTTGAGTGAGGGCTTGTCCTTTAAAATTGTTATCTTATGTACGTCCTCATAAAGATATTTCCTTTCTTTGCTTTGCAGATATGAAAGTAGGTTACGCGGTAAGATACTCATAAAGTAGATGGAGTAGAGACAAGATAGATAAACTCTCATAATTTTTCCTATAATATTGGCCATACTATTTCTAAAAGCTTAGATTCTCCATGCCCTTCAGTCATTAAATTCAGTGGCCCTTATATTGGAAAGTTCTAACTCAAATTTTTACCTTTGCTTTGACCACTTCTCATTTATTCTACCAACTCTGTACTAAATGTTCACTATTTGCCAGGCTGTGTGCTAGGACCCAGCAGCCCAGAGGTAAAGACAGCAGCCCTTGCTTTTAAGAAGCTCACCGTCTAATTTGGAAAGTCTCTCTTTCTTAAAATTTTCTACTACCTCCGATTTTTTGATTGAGAAAACTCTTCCACATTCTTTTCCATTTTTGAGAATTCTTAGTCTCTCTCTCACTCTCTCTCTCTCTAGGATAGATATACATCCTAAAATTTGTTTCATTACACATTGCTTTTCTTTCCCCGTATATGACCTTTGGGTGATTTCATTGACTTTCATTGTTTCAACTACTAATTATACGCCTTTTCCTTCCAAATTTATTTATCTTCCTAGACCTCTCTTTGCAGTCTAGGATTAATTAATCAAGCTATTTGCTTGCTGAACAAACATAGGCAACACACAGGGGCTTAAAAATATCAAAACTGAACAAATTTTCTTTCTCCGAAGGCTTATTTCTTTATTTTCTCACTCTGCCGGCAGCACTGAATTTGATCTATTTACCCAACCTAGGACCTAGAAGTCATGCTTTACTTCTTTTTTCTCTCTTATTCCCTTCTGTGATTAATCATTAATTTCCCCAGTTTCACTCTCACTGCATTTTTACAATCAATGCGTCTCTCCCATCCTTATTAATCTTACCTTCATTCACACACCAAGTCACTCATAACGAAAAACCATAGTAACTGTATTAGATCCTCTTGCCTCCTTTTTTGTTCTCCTCACATCTCCCCACTCACACATGTCAAGAGTAACCTATCAAATGCATGTTTAAGTCATTACCTAAAGACATTCCATGCCTCCCCAATTTTATAGGATAAATTCCAATCTCCTTAATCACATGTACACATTATAGAATCTGTTACGAACCAGTGCCTTGCACTTTAAACCTCAATATCGAATTAGTCATGGCATCATATATGTGCTGCCTGTATAACATGTTCATATCTAAAATACCTCAAAGCGTCCTCACTTCCCTTACCTCACTCTTGTTCCTGTTCACTAAGACGTCCACCAGCAAGCCTAAACTGATATTCCATGTTTGGCTGCCATTACCCTTCTGTAATTTCCTGTTATTGTGTGCATATTACTATCTTTGACCATCCATCACACCTCTTAATCAGCATTTATCTGCATCCTCATGCCTCCCCCATATCCATTTCTGGTAAACTATGAAATCTGTGAAGAAGAGAGTTCCAATACAAAAGCATAGTGCACCATGCAAGAGAAGCTATCAAATATTACATGAATAAGAATTTCAAATAATAGCATTACATTTAGTTGGAAATGATTTATTATGTATATATATTAAACATCAATCTGATCGTGCTACTTCCCTGCTCAAAACACTCCACTAGCTCCTTACTATATTTGTGTGCCTTAAAGATCTCATTGATCTAATTTTTAAGAGCCTTACTGTTTTTCTGCCTAGAATACTCTTCTCTCAGATCTTGCATGGCTTACTCTTTTACTTCCTTCTGACCTTTGTCCAAATTTTACATTATTGGACAAGTCTTTACCAACCTAAGTCTCATTCTGTTTCTTTTTCCTGCTGTATGCTGTTCATAGCTGAATGCATCCTGATATATATATATATATATCAATATTTGTTTCACTTCTCTCTGTGTAATGGATATGCAAAAAAGATTACTCAAAGCAACATGAATGCAATGAGAAGCCCAAAGGGACTATATACCTCAGCAACTCCTCTGTTAGGAGAAAACTGGGTACATCCCCAATTCAAAATTAGCTTCTGTTTTTTATTGTAAAGACAAGGAAGTTTCACAAGAAAAATCAGTTGGTTTAATCGTTTCAAAAGGACACAAAGACATGGCAATGTGACAAAAGCAATGTGACAAAAGTTATCTATGGCTAGGTATAGCTTAAAAAATGGATCATAGTAACATGTAACATCATTAAAATTAACAACGTGACATTCCAAAGTACAATTTGTGACAATCTAAGTTGATCAAACTGTGATCATTATCTAGTCTAAAATATAACTTCTCCTTAAATGATTTAAGCAAGAGTTACATTCTTATGATTAAATCTAGGTATAATTGTCTCTAAAGTTTCCACCAACAAACAGCTTGCACTTAGCAAACATTTTTTCACATTTTTCCCTACAGCAATTCTTTAAAATCTCTTAACAGGAGCAGTATGTCAAACACCTATTAGCTGTGAAATCATTAAAGTATACAATCTCATACTTAAAAAGTGATTTGAGTTTATTAGATGGGCTGTTGCCCCTTAGCTGTAGACCATTGTCTCTCAACCAAGGACTTTTGTCCGATACATGCATTACCTAAAACCCTATTCTAAGAATCAACATTTACTTGATTAGAATTGATGATGGGCTGTCACCCCCTAGCTGTAGACTGTTGTCTCTTAACCAAGGACTTTTGTCCCATACATGCATTACCTACAAATCCTATGCTAAAAATCAAACAAGAACCAAGATTTTTAACCCTCTACATTTAGTTTATTCTATTTGTTTGTGCATCCCCCATGAGTTTGTCAGACTATAAGATCTATAAAACTAGGATTTTATGTAATTTGTCCACCACTATATTCATGACATCCAGAGTATGATGGATTTACTGTGATAAATGTTGGAACAAATGGATTCATCTCTGCCCAGTTTATTTCCAAGTTTTAAAAATATGTATATCATTTCTGAAAAGTTTCTAGAGAAAAATACCTTAATGGATTAACATTGATGACTATATATAAAATTATGGTACATATCATCAGAGAAGAGATGTTTAGAATATCTAGTGTGATATAGTAGTCCCTAAAAATGCCTGTATTAATTTGCCTATGTCCTAAACTTATACATACAATTTTTTCTACTTACAAAATAAGATTATGTGGAAATTTGGGTATGAGACTGAGGCTACTAATAAAAGCAAGAGTTACTGAAGGTTCTTGTACATGGAGCAAGAAATAGTCTATGCTCTCTGTGAATTCATCATATGATTGTACAGGCAGGATGTATATACAAATATACCATTGCAAAGGGAATTAAAACTTACTAACTTTTCAGTACATAATAAGGGAGGTGCATTGGGACTTACAAACCTTATTATTATTATTTTTTTAATTCTTGCTACTGCCTATTATATTAGATATTCTTATGTTCATTCTAAATATGAGTATCAAACTAAGACTCAAAGGGATTTGAAAACCCAAGACTCTAGGTTCATAAATAGCAAACCTTTGTCAAAAAATGGAACGTATATATACTGAACACATTGCTTGGCATATAGGACATTTGAAGTTATTCATTTATCTTTTGAGAATTTACACTCCACACACTAGCTTTAAGCACTATCATACCCTATTATTATTATCATTAAGTATATATAAGTACTACGCAATGATTGCCTCCAAATCTTTCTAGAGATATTTTTTTCATATTCTTCTAGATGAAAGATATAAAATAATTGGAAAAAAATGAGTATTAACAGAGACTTAATAAAAGGAAAGATTATAAAAAAATTATAAAATAATAGATTAAAATTAGCCTTTATTAATATTAATCTGTTATTTGATATTATTTGTGTGTGAATAATTAGAAGTTGATTATATCTATATAATTTCATTTGGCTATTATGTAAAGATTAATATTGATACCAATGCCATCACTCCTTGATATATTTTACGAAGTCGGTACAGTCCCTGGAAGTAATCTTCTTTTACCCAGGGTACTTGCAGCTTTCTCAGTTAAATTGTCTATCAATATCTCATGTTAAAGGGATAAGGTAAAGAAAACTTGTTTCAGACCTTCAAGAGTAGTTTATTTTTAGCAACCTAACATTAAAAATTAAACCTTTTTATTATCCTGCAAGCACAAATTCCTGGAATCTTTGTTGAAAGTTTCATTACATAATTCAAAGTTGATAGGCTAGGGATGCTTAGAAATTGATTAATGCCTCATTAGACTAGGACTGTTTGAGTGTTCTCGCTCCTTATGGTTAACATTAAAATCAAACTATAGCTATTTTACTGCTGCTGTAAGTGCATGGATATGGAATTATAAATAGAGATGTCAGGTGACATGCAGATGAACAACAGCCATAGAGGATGAGTGCAATAGAGAGGCCAAAATAAATGCCTACAATTTTCTTGCCATGCCAAAAAGGAAGGTTGTTTTGAACAAATTGGCTTTGCTTGCTATGGAATAGGGATGTAAATCCAGGGGAGGTGGCAGGGTAGATAAGAAGTTGACACTGGGGAATTGGGCTGGAGAAACTAGCTGTCCTTGGTGTTCATGACCCACTGGCTGAGATACTGAGTCACTGGCTGATGCATGAGTCACTGAGTAATGACAGTCCTGCATGATTTTATGTCTGCATTTTGGAATAGATTAAAATTATACATATCTTAGACACATATTTTTCTTTATCTTCTCCCCAAATTAATCCCTGCTCAAAAATTCTAAATAGTTATTATTGGGATTAATGCAGTTCTGCTCTGCTCAGTCACCCTTCCCATGTCCAGCTGCTTCAACAGAATGATCGATTTTGTGTGGAAGCTACATAATGAAAAGAAACAAATTTCAGTTATTTTGGGCTCTTCAAAATGTAGTATAGTTAATTTGATTGATTGCAGAGAAGTAAATTGTTAACATGACTCCAAAATCCTAATTATCCAAGTTGTTGCTGATTTGGCTATGTCAACATGAGGTATAAATATTAGGGATTTTTTATAGAAAGCTAAAAGAATAATTTAATATTTTATTCACTATGAAAAAAATAGACTCAATTATCATCTATTACTTATATTATTTTTTCAGGTGAGATCAGTATAAGTCCTAAAGTGATTTTCAGTAAACTAATAATTTCAGAAGATTCACAGAAACAAACACCAAAAAAACAACAAAAATCCCAAAGCATTTTCCATTTTCATTAGACCAGAAACTATTTTATAAGTGATTAAATAAATGTGTCTATATATATGAAATTGAAATATATTACTATGTGCTTAAATTTATGGAGAATGATTTAGATTATACCTAAAATTATGTGCCACACACTTTACTCTGTGGTTTACATGTGTTATCTCCTTAAATCTTCTCATTGACTCAGTTATAAGGTAAAAGTTTAGATGAGGAATCTGTGGCACAGAATTACCAAAATGATTTATTCCTTATATGAGAAAACAAAAATAATGCCATGCATCCTAAATAAAATGTTTCATTTGCTATGCGAGTCATTATAATCTGCATTTTATAAAGATATGGGATTGCTTTCTTACTGTTGAGTTCTTTGTATATTCTGGATATTAATCCCTTGTTGGATGCATAGTTTCCAAATATTTTCTCCCATTCCATAGGTTGTCTTTTCACTCTGTCAATTGTTTCTTTTGCTATACAGAAGCTTTTTAGTTTGTTATAATCCCATTTGTCTATTTTTTCTTTTGTTGCCTGTGTTTTCGGGATCATATTCATAAAGTCTTTGCCCAGTCCTATATCCTGAAGTGTTTTCCCTATGTTTTCTTTTAGGAGTTTTATAGTTTCAGGTCTTATATTTAAGTCTTTAATCCATTTTGAGTTGCTTTTGGTATATTGCAAGAGGTGCAGGTCTAGTTTCATTTTCCTACATATGGATTTCCAGTTTTCGCAGCACCATTTATTGAAGATGCTAGTCTTTGCCCAGTCCTATATCCTGAAGTGTTTTCCCTATGTTTTCTTTTAGGAGTTTTATAATTTCAGGTCTTATATTTAAGTCTTTAATCCACTTTGAGTTGCTTTTGGTATATTGCAAGAGGTGCAGGTCTAGTTTCATTTTCCTACATATGGATTTCCAGTTTTCCCAGCACCATTTATTGAAGATGCAGTCTTTTCCCCAATGTATGTTCTGGTTGCCTTTGTCAAAGATCAGTTGGCTGTGAGTTTGTGGGTTCTCTATTCCCAACACTTGGAACACAGTGACTAAAGACACAGTTGTGCCTGCCTGGCACAATCTATGACTTACCATTATGTTCAGTGATGATGATGAACAAGGTGGTGACTTTGAAGATTCCATATGTTTTAAGAAAAAAACTAATATCTGATCTACTTACATATGCAAAAAATATACCTTCAGAGTCTGTAAGTAAGCTAGAAGAAATGGATGTTGAAGAAGTTTTTAACATTGATAATGAAGGTCCAGTCAGTCATTCATTTACCAATGGTGAAATAGCTGAGATGGTTCTGAATCAAGATCATGATAACAGTAATGATGAAGATGATGTTGTTAACACTGTAGAAAAAGTGCCTGCAGATGCCATGGTGAAAATGTGGCACGCATCACTGAAGGACTAGATCAGCATGGATTCATAACAACAAGAAATCATGTCGGTTTATAATATCAAAGAAAGACTTCCAAGACGAAAAAGCCAGTTAGTGAGACAGGTAACTCTGAAGGAAACATTAAAAAAAGCCATCCAACAGAATGTTTCTTCATCCCTAGAGGACCCACTTCCAGGTCCCCCAACTACTTCTATTGTTTCTTCTCACCTAAAAAATAAAATTCAGTGTACAGTATCTTTTAATTAAAACACAGCATCACAGACAGATACTGAAAGCCCACTGTTTGTTGTTGTTTAGCAGCTGATACAGCAATGCTGACCATGCTACTGTGCTGCTTAGTGATCTTGAATGCAGTAGTTTTTCACTGCATTAATGGTATGTCATATGTTTTACTAGTAGGTACTTATGTGTGAGATAGAGACACCTTCGCTTTCTTATGGTTCAACATACACAGACATTGTTTTATGAAAAAACGATTTAAAATATTGCATAAAATTACCTTCAGTCTATGCGTATAAGGTGTATAACAAACATAAACAAATTTCATGTTTAGATTTGGGTCCCATCCCCAAGATACCTCATTTTGTATATGTAAATACTCAAAAATCCCTGCTCCCCCCAAAAAAATCTAAAATATTCTGATCCCAGGAATTTTGAATAAGGGATATTTAACCTATAATAATATGACCATCTACACAGTAATCTAAGATTTTTTAAAAAATGGGACATATTTTCAACCACTTCTTTTCTCATTCCTTCATTCACTTAATTATTTAAACCTCTAATTCTTTTTCCCAGACTACTTAAAAATATTCTTTTATTGTTTTCCCAAACCTATAGATGTTTTAATTAATTCCCTATTAAGACTTTTCTAGGATCCAGTATCTTCCCTTTCTTGTAGATAATTGACATTGTGCTAAGTGTAAAGCACAAATCTGATAAGGTCCTTTGACTAAAAGTACAATAAGAACAAAATAAAACAAGCAAAACCCAGCAAATTTCCAATGGTTCTCTACTAATTACAGGATAGAAATGGGTAGAAGCCAAAATTCTTAGTGAGACCCTCAAGAACATTTATTATTTTTCTCTATCCTATAATTTAAACCTATTTACATATTTCATTTGTCAAACATCTATAGACCTCAGTGTTATGTACTAAGTACTTTTCTAAATGTAAGGAATACAGCAATGAACACAATGGACTAAACTTGACCATGTGCATCTTTTAGTTTAGTCTCACCAAAGAACATTTTATTCAATGACTGTGTCAGACTTTATTAATCAACTTGGCTTTTGTATCTGTTCTAAGGATGCTCTGAAGTCTCTTCTCTTTCTGACAAACTTTTCCTTGAGCTTCAAAATTGAGAGCATATGTTGCCATTCCTTGGGAACTTTCTCTCGTTCTCCTGTGGTTAGTTACTACTATAGTCGTTTGTTCACACTGGTATTTTAAAATATCAGATGTTATATAATTAGCAATTGTTTGCTTATCTCAATTGTTCTTAAATTCTGGAGGTCACTGACATCTTTGAGGATCTGATAAAAGCTATAAATCATGTCTTTTTGAAAACTGAACATATATGCAAAATCAAATTGAGTATAATTTCAAGTGATTCGAAATTTGCTGAAACTTGTTACTGTAACCTATGTTTAGTACCATACATATCATGCCTTTCTTCAGAGCACTGAGTATGTTGTATTTGTTTTAGATTGTCATTGCATTGTTATTTGTCTTAAAGAAATGGAGAAACTTATCAATAATGGCTACTGGGAATTTTAGTGCACTAATACAATATGCATTTTAAGAACAATAGCTTTCACCAAACTTTGCATGCATGTTTCTCTGAAATTTCATAAAATCTAATCTATTGATCAAAGCAGACTAATAAATGTGACGATGACACAAGTACACAGTTTAAAACTGTTAATGTTGTGCAAGTTGTGTAGTAAGCATTTACTGCCCTTCTTTTTTGGCTATTTCTCGGACGCATGTTTCTCTGAAATTTCATAAAATCTAATCTATTGATCAAAGCAGACTAATAAATGTGACAATGACACAAGTACACAGTTTAAAACTGTTAATGTTGTGCAAGTTGTGTAGTAAGCATTTACTGCCCTTCTTTTTTGGCTATTTCTCGGACTTGCTTTATTGTTTTAAACCAGATTTGCAAATTTGAGAGGGAAAGTTCTGAAAGGGCGTTAATGCAGCTTGCTTCTCACTTCTATTTTAAGGAGCATAGGTAAGTCTGCATTTGAAAGCGTGCATTCTGGCTGTGTGAGCTCAGTCTCTCTTGTGAATGACAGCATTTGCAATTGAAGTCCATCTGGAACACCTCAAGCATTCAATTCATTTATTAACTTATTACCAAGCTTGGCATATGAATCCTCAGACTATCAGTGAGGCAGAAAGCTTAAATGAAATTAGATAAACAGACTTTAATAGAACAGTATGTGTATTAGAGATATTGAAAAGAGCTTCCTGTTTTTCATTTTTTAGGAGTGCCTGTCTATTTATCTCTTTGATGCCAGATTAGTGTAAATTAGCTTTGCCCTAACTTTGCAGCTGATTTTAGGACTGTTGTAGATAAAAAGAAGTGAAATAACTGTTGTGGCCAGAAGAGGGAGATCTTGTAAAAATATTTGCAGCACCAGTCTAAAAGAATTTTGAGGTTTGCACGTAGATCAATACAAAAATGATTAAAATTTCAAAAGTTAATGCTTTCTATAATTGGATGAGTTGATTTTGTAGTATATTTCTTGGGAAAACGGGCATAGCAATGCAATTTATGTAAACTTTCAAATATAAAGTATTATTTCTAATGGTAAAGTATTTATATGATAAAAAACTTAAAACAACAAGAATATGGATATTATTAGTGAATTCTATTGGTCTTATTTATAGGACTGTATTTAATTCCTTTTGATGAATTTATTTAAATTTAAATTCTTTACATCATTAATACTCTATAAAAAACAAATTTACAGCTGACACAATGGCATATAAAAAAGAGCAATTTAAAATTGATTATTAATCAGTAGAATTAATGAAGTGTATGGTAGCCCAAATATATACACACCTACACCTATTTGGGCTACTATACACATGCTCTCTTCCTCTTTCCCTCTCTCTCCCCTTAACCCCACACACATACATGTAAACATGTTTGTATATATTTGTATGCATATATATTTGTATTACAGTGTAAAACCATTTATCTTTGCCCCTCTTGATGGCTATAAAATACGTGAAAACAACTACAGATGGGACACTGATTGTACCACCAGGAAGGCTTCACTTGATGAATTTGTGACAAGATATGAGGAGAAGTTTGTCACTGATTAATATGACTGTTTTCTCACAATCAGTCCACAAAACCTAAGAACTGGCTTTTTTGTTTGTTTGTTTTGAGTACCACCAGTAGCACTTGTACATTTTCATAGGTACTACCAAAAGGGTATCATAAAGGTTCCAATGTTAAAGAATATTGATATTATCATCAAATATATGTTTAGTAGTTGCCCTATGTATGTTACTTTATTTATCAAACTGAATGACTCCTTCTTTTGCTTGAATTATTAGATCCAGCTCTTTATTTTGGAATTAGTGTGCTCCATTCCTCCCAATCTCAAATCAGTACCTGGAATTCCAGAACCAAATCAGCAACACTTGTTGCTATGGCCAAACTTCTTTATATTCATCCGAATTGGGAAAGCTGCAGATATTTGTGTGCGTATGGTACTGAAATCCTTTGAGTACCTGGTGCAGGAACCCATTTTCAAAACTTGTAAATTAAATAATAAATAAAGTCTGTTTAGTTCTGGAATTGACATGGCCTTGCCCCCTACCTACCAGATCTCAGCCTCTCGACTCAGAAGCAGTATGTTGAAATCTTCCTTATGGGGCTCTTTGGAGCTGACAATAGACTTTCTTTCATATAGTTTAATTTAGTTTTTACTGACTCATCCTAAAATGCACATCTGTACATGATTAAAACATGTTGCAAACTTCCTCTAAAAAATGCTCTGTATATTTTTCTATAATTAAATGCAATTGAATGTGAAGGGCTCTCCTTATTTTCAATGTCATACATTTATTTTTCAAGGTAAAACAATAAGCAATTATTTCTGTAGAAAAATTTACTATAATTAAATGCAATTGAATGTGAAGGGCTCTCCTTATTTTCAATGTCATACATTTATTTTTTAAGGTAAAACAATAAGCAATTATTTCTGTAGAAAAATTTACCAGAATCCAGAACAGAAATATAAAAGAAATACTTCTGATACTAAATGTGGGTGACCTGACTA